>NC_041393.1:91526078-91586580 GCF_002162155.2 Triticum dicoccoides | reverse complement strand
ACTCTGCTACAATCTAAGAAAGCTTGAGTACTTTCCCTCCTAGACGGCCAATTCCTTACCCAGCCATAGACTACAGAGCAGCTGTCCGGCTGGTAAAGGCGGTGACCAAAGGAGGGCGGCAAAGGAAAACAGCCCAAAGATAAAAAGCAAGTAGGAATGGAAGCCAAGCACATGCATAATTATATTTACACAAAAGGCCTTCGAAAGGCCGGCATTCGACAAAGTTTGAATACACCCCCAGTGGGTGGAATTGCGCAAAGTTAATAAAGTTGTTCAAAGAGTGACAAACAGGAAAGTAAAAACGGCGAGTCAGGCCAAGGGAGCGACTGGGCATCGGGCAGATCGGTGGAGACGGCGGTGTCGGCTGGAGGAGTGGCCGGCTGGCGAATCTTAGCCTGATCGTCACCTGCAGCAGGCGGTGTATTAGCACGTGCCTCGTTGCTGGAGGCACGATCAGGCTGAAGCTCGCTGGCTGCTTCACCATCCAGCACAACGTCTTCCCCGTTTTCCTCCTCCTCTTCGCCCTCGTCATTGGAGTCGATCTCCTCCGCCGAGTCTTCACCGTCGGCCGGGTTCAGCCCGAACCATTCCTCCGGCTGCGCGATGACATCTTCATTCACCTCAGGAGCAAAGGCGCTGGTGTCGGTGAAGTCGGTGATTGCCGAGGTACGCTGGACAATAGCCGACCGCACTGCCTCCAGCTCCTTGTCAGCCTCCTGCCGCCAGGTGCGCAGCTGATCCAAGTTCAGCCCAGGATACCAAGCCCGGACGAACGCCAGTGCCTTTCGAGCACCGGACTGCGCTGCTGAAGCCTTCCAAGCCTCGAAGCGGCCGACTGCCACCTCCAGCCAGTCGGCACTACGGCTGGGGGTGCGGGGAATTACCTTGCCAGGCCAGAGGGCGGCCAGTACCTGTGCTCCAGCACGCTGAAGCCGGCGGAGCATGCGGTAGGCCGGCTGGAGGCGGGCTTGGATCGCTAGAAGCTGCTCCTCAAGCGACCGATCGGCGTCCGGTGCGACCTCAACCCCAGCTTGCCATCGGGCCTCACGGTGAGCTTCGATGGCTTGGTTGGCGGCGACGGAGTATCCGGGGAAATATTCTTCACAAAGAAGAAAGAAACAGAGCAAGTCAGAAGAAAAACCGGATTACAAGGACAGGCAAAGAGGTGAAGAAGAAGGGAGCCTACCGTCAATCAAATCCTCGACCCGGCCGTAGCCTTCACTCAGAGCCTACCTCGCCTCGGCCCAGCTCGCCGCCTCGGTCTCATACTCGGCCTTAAGGGCGGCCTCGCTGTCCTGCGCCGCCTTCAGGGCCGCCTTGTGACTCTCCTCCTGGTCGGCCAGTTTTTTGGCCAGACGATCACACTCCTAGACCAAGGCATTGAACTCGCCCTCCTTGGTGCGAAGGGCGGTCTGGGCCACACCCAGCTGCTGCCTCAAGTCGGCATTGGCTCCTGCCAATATCAAGAAGGAGAAATTAAGAAAGAAGTCGGCAAGAAAGATCCGACCTGACTGCTCAGCAGTCGGCCCGAATCTCGGGGACTACACCCAGTGGGTGCGCTGACGCGCCCCCACATGAGATAACAAGACAAAGCACTCACACCGGCTCTCCGTCAGATCGGCGGCCTTCTGGTTCATCTCCCAGGCCTGGGAGTTGAAGGTAGCGGCGTGGAGGTTGTGATAATCCTACAAACAGGACAAAGGTGCGAGCAAGAACAAGTCACTAAACCAAAGTCTTCTGTGAAGTTCCAAGCCGCCTGCTCAGCAGCCGACTTGGAACTCGGGGACTAAACCCAGTGGGTGCGCTGATGCGCCCCCACGAAAGAGATAAAGAGCAAGAAAACTCACCCGAATGACCGACCGCGTCGTGAGAAACTCTTGGGTACACTGCTTCAGTGAAGTGGCCTGAGCCTGAAGCCGGCTACGGACATCCTGCGCTGCCAGATTCAGCGCAGCTGTCCCACCGCCCGGCGTCCACCCCGGCGAGCCGGCGCTGGCTGTCTCCAGGTCATGCGACAACGAGCTGGAGCCGGCGGCCCTTTGCGGGTCCGGCTCTGAAGCCGCCCTCCCCGCACGCCGACGAGCCGGCGACAAGACCACATGATCTGCCCTCGCAGTCGGCTCGCCCCCACCCGGCTGTTCAGGCTGCGCCTCGGGCTGGCCACCTTGGCCCGTCCCGGACGACGGAGGCGGCACCACCTCTCCCTCCGGGACGACTACGTTGCCCCCCTCCCTCTCCATCGACAACGGGTCGCGGCCGGTTTCCTCCGGCGGGGGCACTGGGATGTCGGGGGCCACAGTGCGGAGGGGGATGACGAGTTGTGGAGGCTGGCTACGCAGGGCCTCCACAGCCCTCTCTGCGGCCTCAGCCTCCGCCTGGGCCTTTGCCGCTGCGTCGGCCTGCGCCTCAGCCGACTCCGCCGTCGTCTCCTAAGCCGCCTCGGTGGCGGCTGCCCTCCGCTCCTCCGCCTCCCGCTCCTCCCGCGTGTTCCGCTCCGTCGCTGCTTGGAGCTCGGCGCGAGGGTCCACCCGGTGGGAACTCGCAGATCCTTCCGCCCCGCCGACTATGGAGGCGGCAGTAGTCCGCTCAAGAGAAAGCGGAGCCCTGGGTGGTAAAACAAGAAGAGACTTAGAAGAACAGCGACTGAAGAAAGAAAGAAAGGCATGCGAGATCAATACTTACTCCGAAACCACCTGCGGCTGCTTCACCACCTTGCGGAAGCGGGCCGCCTTCGCGATCGCCTCGTCCCGCTTGGTCGCCGCCGTGGAACCCTTGGGACTTTTCGGCCGCCCGCCGAAGAGAGTGGGTGCCGCCCGGCGTTTTCGCGCGCCACCCCGCGCAGCCGGCCTGCCGGAAGGACCGGCACCTTGATGGTCAGACGACGACTGGCAGCGTGGATTTGGGTCAGCCTCGTCATCATCAGGCCAGTCATCGAAGCCGGCGGTGAACCCGGAGCCGCCAGCCTCGCCGCCTCCTGCTACTGCGTCGTCTTCTAGGGCGGCCGCCCCCAAGTCGGGGTGGTCGAGGTCGTCCACCACGCGGTCAGGGGCGAACTCGCGTTCCGCCCCCGCGGTCCCGGCCAAAGGATGAAGGAGGGGGTTCTGATTAAAAAACAAGCCGACTGGTCAGAAGCCGGCAGAAAGAATTCAGCAACAAGAAAGGAAAAGAAAGAAAGCTTACCATAGGGGGGGTTGGCACGAGAGTACGGCTCCCTGCCATACTGCCACTCCTCGGTGAGCTTGCAGTTGGCGATGTAGTTCACCATGTAAGATACCTCATCGTGTGGCATCTCCCTGGTGCTCAGCCGGCTTTGGTCGAAGCGGCCGCTCAACTGGTAGATCAGATGAGGCCGGCCTTGGAGCAGCAGTACCCGGCGCTCGACAAAGGCGGCTATCAAGTCGGACCCAGTCAGACGCTTCGACCTGATCAGCACCCGAAGTCGGGTGACGGCACTAGCTCCAGCCGGCGTCAGCGACCTGGCCTGAAAGGACCAGGAGGGCTGCCTCCCAGGCGGCGGGCCGGCTACATAAGCCAACAAGTTGACGTAGTCGCCGTGCGGAGCGACGTTCTTCACGTAAAAATAAGACTTCTGCCAGAGCTTCACCGACTGGATCAGTGCGATGGACGGGAACGGGTTGTCGGTTGCGGATCTCCGGATGGTGATGAAGGCGCGGCATGGAGCCGGCACACCTGCGACAACCGTGTTGAGCTTGGACTGGAAGAACTCCCCCCAGAGCTCGATGATGGGGAGGACACCGAGGAAACCTTCGCGCAGCATGATGAAGGCCGACAGCAGCACCACCGTGTTGGGAGTAAGGTGGTGCGGCTGGAGATGGTAGAAATCAAGAAACGAGCGGAAGAAGCCGCTCGCGGGAAGGCCGACACCGCGCAGGCAGTGCGAGTAGAAGATCACTCGCTTGCCCTCCTCCGGCACCGGCGAAACCTCCCTCGCCAGCACGAGGCGGACCCGCACAAGATCTTCGCTCGGCAACCGCCGTGTCTTGTGGAGGAAGTCGATGTGGTCGTCGCGGACATTGGAGCCGTCCCAGGAGCTCGACGTCGGGGCCATGGCGACGCAAGGGCGATGGAGAGCACGGCGACGGAGAACTCACGGTGCGTTGGCCGCGAGATTGCGGCGCACTAAGAAAGGTGGCGGGACGGTGGCGTCGCAGAGAGCCGCTGCGACGATGGAGAGGAAGAAGAAGGTGATGGTGGAGCGAGGGAGAGTGTGCGAACGACCGCCGCTCCTCCCTCCCCGCCCCTACTTATAGTCTCGTGCGGCGAAGCCGAGGAGGCGAGGCACGGGGGCGTGGGATTAACTGCACCCACTCCCCCACGTCCCGTGATTATTGCGCCTTTATGGCAAATGGGAACCGTCGTCGGGAGACGTGCGGTCGGTTCGGGCCGCAGAAGATCCGTGCACGGGCCAAGGCGTGGAAGTGGCAGGCCCCGGCCTGCGGCGGCGTCCCGTCACGTGCGTGGGCTGGCAGGCCCTTCCAGCCGGAGGGTGCCACGTGGCGCGCAGGTGGCGAGCGGCCAGCCCACCGCCTGGCTGGCGCGCCAGCTGGTTCTCGCCCTCAGATTTCAAGGAAACTTCGCCGAGAAGGCGCGCATAAGAGAAGCCGGCTCCAAGCTACTGGCTCTTCGGGATAGGAAGCTGACTGAGCTTCTCGATTCCCCCGCAACCGCGAAGCCCAACCAGCTTCAGGGACTACTATCGGAGTAAATGATCACGGGTAGCCTAACTGTCTCCCATTGGCCCTTAGAAAAAACAACAGGCCGACCGAGCCTTGAAGCACCCAAGACGCGAGGCCGCCTTCTTCCGGCCGGCTATCTCACAGGCCGGCTACCGGAAGGCGGCCCGGCCCTAAAGTCTCTTGGAGGACGCCATGATAGGGCCGACTCCAAGAAGTCGGCCACGGAAGGACCGACTCCAAGAAGCCGGCCCAAGAAAATTGACTCCAAGAGGCCGGCCCCAGGCAGGCAGCCAGGGGCCGTGCCCTAAAAGTCTGCGCCCCCCATAACGATGATGGGACGGGGCGTGGCAACAGTGGATCCTGCCACCCCTGGATCCCGGAGCACGCATGGCTGCAGTACGCCGTACGGGACAGCCATCACCCGCCCGGCGTGGCACTGTTGACATGCTGATCATGATGCCCTCCATGATGGGCTGTCAGTATGGCCCGTGGGCGGCGGGCCCCTTCGATCAGAGAGACGCCTGAAGGCGGCCTGGCCTCCCCTAGCCGGCCTGAGGCATGGCCGGCTTCCTATAGCCGGCTTGCTCCCCTCCTCGGGGCGTGCACACCATTAAGGAGACAAGACGAGGTAAGGCTACTGTGAGAGCCCGCAAGGTGGCAGCATTGTAGCCATGATTACCTCGACAAAACCCTCGTCATCAGAGGCGAGGCAACAATAACCAGCCCCCGACAAGACCCCCAAGCGGTGGGACCAGCCTGTCGACCGATGAGCCGGCAGCCGACGGGACCCACCAGTCGGTGGGCCCCAGCAGTCGGCGGAGAAACCGGCGGTCATAGACACTGACGGCTAGGGCCCACGCCCAGCTGGATTACCATTGTACCCCCGGGAGTAGGCCTATATAAAAACCCCGGGACACCCATGCAAAGGGTTGATCTCATAGAGTTTTAAACACCACTAAAGGGAGAGGAGAGAGCTAGCCTTGCCCTTCTTCCTCCTTCCACCGAACAGCTCAAGGAGCCTCTTGTAGCTTCTTGTTGATCTAGTGATCATGCGGGGACCCCGCAGAGCAGGAGTAGGGGTATTATCTCCACGGAGAGCCCCCAACCTGGGTAAGATCCGATGGCGTGCATGTCTTCGCCTTATCCCATTTCCAGGCACCGACGATGTTTTACTGGCTCCCACACAGATAAGCCATCCGTTGGCATATGTCGCACCTACCACCCGACACAATCAATAAATAAATCATGCCCCCACTTTGTTACATAACGGTTCAGCATACGTGCATGCTACGGTAATCACAAACTTTAACACAAGTATTTCTACCTGTAGCGACCATGATCCCAATGGACTGAAGTCTCTGTGCTTAAGTGTCATCCCTTGATTGGTATGCTGACACACACAGTACTCAAGGAATTATGACAGAGTTCAATCACACACTTATTACATCGAGGTCCTCATAAAGAGTATCTGTTAGACAAATAATATGGTTGAAGACCATGTAAACTAAATAACTGCGGAAGCTAATGAGTCCATCAACTCCAACGGCATAGCTGAGTGCATGACAACGACCTATCGCACCTTATTTTTCATCGGTAAAGTATGCAACATAAGACGTTGCAGCCGTGTAGGTCAGCACATGGAATATGTTGCAGAGTTACACTGTAGAGCAAATGAATGCAAGAAACTATATCTACATGCATGTTTGGCTGGTGGAGGCTCTAAGTTTAATGTTTTGCATAAAGCTAATTTTTCCCTACAACAAAGAAATAAATTTTATTTACTACAAAGCTATACCAATATTTGAGAAGGTTCCTCCAACTCAAATCCCAATATTAATCAAATATCATCATTAAACCCAATTCATTAATTAAAGAGTGATGAGACAATAATATATCCACTTCTAGATACTCAAGATGTCCATAACCGGGGACACGGCTAACCATGATAAGATTATACACTCTGTAGAGGTTACGCACTTTTCCCCACAAGACTCGACCGCATCATGATCGAAAGATCGAGACATAGTCTTTCTGAAGCATTAACTCTCTACTCCGGGTAGACCGGTACACCTACTTTCCCCTACATCTACTAGTCCACCTCTTCAAGAGCTCACACGACTTACTCAACTATGCTAGAGCCCATAATGGCTTGTGGCTGCACACGGAAGTTTCTAGACATGAAATATCATATGATCCCTTTGAGCCTGGGTGGCGAACCGAGGAATAATCACATGGGTACTCCAGGGTTTCCCAAATGGGTAACTACTGGTTTCTCCAAGTGCCCCAACCAATCCACCCAGATGTGGATTAAAGTTTCCACTTTAATGTTGTCCAAAATTATTATCTCTCACAACTTCCATGTACAACATGATCCAACCCCCATCTACTAGCATGGCTAAGCAATAATTGATCATAACATATATTCCCGAGGTGATCAAAGGTAATAGGTTCCTACCTCAATTATTACAACCAAACCACATGTTCCTAATCCTACTCATGCAAATATTTGAGGGGCAAAACTAAGGCATAGTAAAAAAACTGGGTATAGAAGAGTATGATCAAAGTGTAACATGCCTTGCTGATGATCTAAAAACACTAGAGACTCGTAGTAACAAGCTTCGCACTCCGAAAAATCTAGCGTAGACAAACAATAGCATACATAAGCAATCAAGCAAACGATGCAAAGAGAAATTGAGAAAAGACCCAAATAAAGCTCGAAACAAGCAATTAACTATTCTAAATAGAAAACAAATTCTAACAGCACTATATTTATGTGTATTGGATCTTAACAGTAGGTACATGTGATTAACTACGATTTGCAGAAAGAATCAACTCAAACGGAGCTACGAAACTCAAGATACAAACAAAACAAGATCAAAGACTAATCTGAACTAAACTCAAGTTTTAAATTTTCAAAATCATGTTCAAGTTGGTTTACTGGATAGAGGGGAACGTTCTGAAGATTTAGGCATTGGTTTCATCTAATTTGGATAAACGAGCTAAAAGTTACGCTAGTTTGAAGATTAGGGGCTAATCTGTGATAAAACTATTCACGGATAGGTCCCTGGATGAAAATAAACAGAAAAAGAAAAATCTATCGGACGAATGTCCGCCAACAAAGACTAACGAACGAAATCGTTCGTTAACAGATCTAAACGGGTGAATGTTCGATAATTAGTCTAACTAATAAAAAAACCAATCTAATTAGCTAAACCGAAAAAAACGAAAAGACCGATCGGGCCGGCAGTTTTACCGGTTCGGTCAACGACGGTGACGGGCGAGGTCAACCGCGAGGCGGGGCGGTCAGCAGCGGGGCTTGGCCCGGTGGGGCTCCGGCGGCAGCGGGTGGCGGCGTGCAGCGGCGGCGGCGTGGAGTGCGGCGGTGCGGCGCGGGCAGTGGTGTGCGAGGGTGGCGGTGCGGCTCAAGATGGGGTGGAGAGGCAGTGGGGGCGGCGCTTATAAAGAGGGAGTCAGGGTGGCCGACTTGGAGAGGGGGGTCACGCGGCGGCGGCGGGAGTTGGAGTCTGAACCGGACTCCTCCAGTGGCGCGGCTGGGACTTCGGTCGGAGTCAGTGCGGGCGTACGAGGCGAGCTGGGCCTTCCCAGTTTGGCAAAATAATTTAAACAATTCTTCGGGAGACTAAAACATTCAAAATAAATATAAATATAAGCCTAAAAATTCCGGAAAAAATCACGTAGCTAAATGGCCTTACTAGTGACCTCGTGAACATTTTTCTGGACTTATATGCCTAAACTAAAAATAAACATTACAGTTCTAATTACTCAGCTAATAAATAAATAAACTAGCGAATACAATCGAATAAACTCTCAAAAATTCAAAATTCAATTTTCAATATTTTTCTACTGATTTGAAGAAGTCATTTTATCTTCTCTCATTATTTTTAAAATATTTGGAAAAATAATTTTGAAAAAACAAATTGATCCAAATACCAGATTTTGATAAATCAAAATTGGATTTTTGTGAAACCTCCAACTCTCTCAAATTGGTCCTTGAGTTGCATAAGGGAGGATCAAAATGCAACCAAACTGAACAACAAAATGCAATAAATCATGTATGCATATGAATGATCTATGTATAACATCCAAATTGGAAATTGGGATGTTAACCTAACAATCCACAATTACTCACTACCATGACTCTAAAATCACCATCTTTATATCTCAAAACAATCATAAGGAATCAAACTTCTAATATTTTTTATTATATCCCTCTTGGATGCCTATCATATTAGGACTAAATTCATAACCAAAGCAAATTACCATGTTGTTTAAGACTCTCAAAATAATATAAGTGAAGCATGAGCGTTCAACAATTTCTTCAAAATAAAACCACCGCCGTTCTCCTAAAAAGATATAGGTGAAGCACTATAGCAAATGACAAACTACTCCAAAAGATATAAGTGAAGCTCAATGAGTAGTTGAATAATTATGTAACTATGTGAAGACTCTCTAAAATTTAAAATTTCAGATCTTCGGATATTATTCAAACAACAAGCAAAACAAAATAAAATAAAATGACGCTCCAAGCAAAACACATATCATGTGGTGAGTAAAAATCTCCAAGTAAGGTTACCGATGAACCAAGACGAAAGAGGGGGTGATATCCGGGGCATCCCAAGCTTTGATGCTTGGTTGTCCTTGAATATTACCTAGGGGTGCCTCGGGCATCCCCAAGCTTAGATGCTTGGTTGTCCTTGAATATTACCTTTGGGTGCCTTGGGCATCCCCAAGCTTAGGCTCTTGCCACTCCTTATTCCATATTCCGTCGAAACTTTAGCCAAAACTTGAAAACTTCACAACACAAAACTCAACAAAAAATCTTATGAGATCCGTTAGTATAAGAAAGCAAATCACCACATAGGTATTGTTGTGAAGTCATTCTAAATTGATATTGGTGTTATATCTACTGTATTCCAACTTCTTCATGGTTCATACCCTCCGATACTACTCACAGATTCATCAAAATAAGAAAACAACACAATGAAAACAGAATCTGTCAAAAACAGAACAGTCTGTAGTAATCTGGAAACTTTGTATACTTCTGTAACTCCAAAAATTCTGAAAAATAGGACAAAGTAGGCAATTTGTATATCAATCATGTGTAAAAAAATTTAAATCAAAAGCACGTTCTAGTGAATTTTGAAAATTCCTAGACTTAGCGCAAAAGTTTCTGGTTTTGCATAGAATCAAATCAACTAACATCCACACTATCCCAAACGATTTACTTGGGACTTTATTGAAACAAAAGCTATAAAACATGATTACTACAGTAGCATAATCATGTGGACACACAAAAATAGTAGGGGTAAATATTGGGTTGTCTCCCAACAAGCACTTTTCTTTAATGCCTTTTTAGCTAGGCATGATGATTTTAATAATGCTCACATAAAAGATAAGAATTGAAACATAGTGGGAGCATCATGAAGAATATGCCTAGAACATTTAAGTCTAACCCACTTCCTATGCATAGGTATTTTGTGACCAAACAATTTATGGGAACAAGAATCAACTAGCATAGGAAGGCAAAGCAAGCATACTTCAAAACTTTAAGCACATAGAGAGGAAACTTGATATTATTGCAATATGTAGAAGCATAAGTTCCATTCTCATAATAATTTTCATTAGCATCGTGAATGAATTCAACAATATAACTATCACATAAATCATTATTTTCATGATGCGCAAGCATAGAATTTTTATTACTCTCCACATAAGCAAATTTCTTCTCATGAATAGTAGTGGGAGCAAACTCAACAAAATAAATGTCATGTGAGGCATAATCCAATTGAAAACTAAAATCAAGACGACAAGTTTCATGGTTATCATTATTCTTTATAGCATACATGTCATCACAATAATCATCATAGATAGCAACTTTGTTGTCATAATCAATTGGAACCTCTTCCGAAATAGTGGATTCATCACTAAATAAAGTCATGACCTCTCCAAATCCACTTTCACAATTATCACAATAAGATTCAACACCCTCCAAAATAGTGGGATCATTACTTCCTAAAGTTGACACTCTTCTATAACCACTTTCATCCATAGAATCATCATAAATAGGAGGCATGCTTTCATCATAATAAATATTCTCATCAAAACTTGGGGGACTAAAAATATCATATTCATCAAACTTAGCATCCCCAAGCTTGTAGCTTTGCATATAATTAGCATCATGGATAATCAAAGAATTCATACTAACAACATTGCAATCATGCTCATCATTCACATATTTAGTGCCAAACATTTTATTGACTTCTTCCTCTAAAACATTGGCACAGTTTACCTTGCCATCATTTTCAAGAAAGACATTACAAAGATGAATAATATGAGGCAACCTCAGTTCCATTTTTTATAGTTATCTTTTATAGACTAAACTAGTGATAAAACAAGAAACTAATAGATTCAATTGCAATTTATAAAGATATACCTTCAAGCACTCACCTCCCCGGCAACGGTGCCAGAAAAGAGCTTGATGTCTACTATGCAACCTTCTTCTTGTAGACTCTAGTTGGGCATCCAAGCGCAGAGTTTTGTAGGACAGTAGCAAATTTCCCTCAAGTGGATGACCTAAGGTTTATCAAACTGTGGGGGGCGTAGGATGAAGATGGTCTCTCTCAAACAACCCTGCAACCAAATAACAAGGAGTCTCTTGTGTCCCCAACACACCCAATACAATGGTAAATTGCATAGGTGCACTAGTTTGGCGAAGAGATGGTGATACAAGTATAATATATAGTAGATATAGTTTTTGTAGTCTGAAAATATAAAAACAGAAAGGTAGAAGATAGTAAAATTGAGCAAAAACGGTATTGGAATTCTTGGAAACAAGGCCTAGGGTTCATACTTTCACTAGTGCAAGTTCCCTCAACAATGATAACATAATTAGATCATATAACAATCCCTTAACATGCAATGAAGAATCACTCCAAAGTTCCTATCATGGAGAACATAAGATGGAATTTCTTGTAGGGTACGAAACCACCTCAAAGTTATTCTTTCCGATCAACCATTGAGCATTCCTATAAGTGTCACAAACAGCCCTAGTGTTCGTAGTAAAATAATACCATATGACACACATCAATCAACCCTAATGTCACCTAGATACTCCAATGTCACCACAAGTATCCGTGGGTCAATTATATGATATGCATCACACAATCTCAGATTCATAATATTCAATCCAACACAAAGAACTTCAAGAGTATCCCAAGATCTCTATCGGAGGAAGGAATATGAAAACTCGTACCAACCCCTATGCATATATTACCCCAATGTCACCACGGGAATCTGCAAGTTGATAACCAAAACATAAATCAAGTGGATCAACAGAACATCCCATTGTCACCATGGATATCCCATCACAAGACATACATCAAGTGCTCTCACATCCAAAGATTCAATCAGACATAACAAAACCTTAAAGGAAAAGACTCAAGTCATCACAAGGTAGAGAGGGAGAAACACCATATGATCCAACGATAGTAGCAAAGCTCACGGTACATCAAGATCGTGCCAAATCAAGAACACGAGAGAGAGAGAGAGAGAGAGAGAGAGAGAGAGAGAGAGAGAGAGAGATCAAACACATAGCTACTAGTACATACCCTCAACCTCGAGGGTGAACTACTCCCTCCTCGTTATGGAGACCGCCGGGATGATGAAGATGGCCACCGTTGATGGACCCCTCCCCCCTCCGGTAGGGTGCCGAAACGGGCTCCCGATTGGTTTTTCGTGGCTATAGACGCTTGCGGCGTCGGAACTCCCAATCTCGTTGCGGCGGCGGAAAACATATAATATAATAGCATGGAACAATCAAAATTATAGATACGTTGGAGACGTATCATAATGCTACCGTTATCCTAAGCAAAATAAGATGCATAAAAGATAAACATCACTTGGAATCAAAATATGTGACATGATATGGCCATTATCATCTTGTGGTTTTAATCTCCATCTCCAAAGCACCGGCATGATCTCCATCGTCACCGGCATGACACCATGATCTCTATCATCATGATCTTCATCATCGTGTCGTCACGTGGTTGTCTCGCCAACTATTGCTTCTACAACTATTGCTAACGCATAGCAATAAAGTAAAGCAATTACATAGCATTATTTGTTGACACGCAAGTCATACAATAAATTAAAGACAACCCTATGGCTCTTGCGTTGCCGTACTCATCGACATGCAAGTCGTGAACCTATTATAAAACATGATCATCTCATACATCAACATATATGACATCATGCTTTGGCCATACCACATCACAACATGCCCTGCAAAAACAAGTTAGACGTCATCTACTTTGTTGTTGCAATTTTACGTCACTGCTAGGGCATACTATAAGAACCATTCTTATCTACACAAAACCACAACGGTGATACACAAGTTTCCTTTTAACCTTCTACAAGGACCACCTTTGTCAAATCAAATTCAACTAAAGTGGGAGAGACAGATACCCGCAAAGCCACTTTTATGCAATAGAAGTTGCATGTCAAACAGTGGAACTGGTCTCATGTGCGAGGACATGTAAATTTGGTTTGAGCCTCTTCATCTCACAATACCGTCGAATCCAAATAAGTCAAGGGAAGTAAGCAATTTGAACATCAACGTCCACAACAACTTTGTGTTCTACTCGTGCATATACATCTACGCATAGACCTAGCTCTGATATCACTGATGGGGAATGAAGCATGAAAATCAAAAAAAAATCCTACGAACACCAAAGGTCTAATCTAGGAGATGTATAGAAACGAGAGGGGAGTGGTGTCTACATACCCTTGTAGACCAAAAGCATTAATGATCTAGAGATCGTGGTTGGTGTAGTCGTACTCCTGTCGTGATCCAATCTGATCCATGTACCGCACGTGCATCACCTTCGAGTTTAGCACACGTACAGATCAGTGCCATCCTCTCCTTCTTGATCCAGTGAATGAGGGAGAGGAGGTAGATGAGATCTGAACCAACACGGCGGCGTGGTGGTGGTGGTCGCAGCAAAACTCCGGTAGGGCTTCGCCAAGCGCGTACCAGTGAATCGTGGGAGTAGTTAGGAGAGGTAACGGGCCAGGGCCGAAGGGGGCTGCCCAAACGCCTCCCCACCTTTATATAGGTGTGGAGGGGGATGGTGGCTTGCCCTCCAAGGCCCTAGGGTCCTTGGTCAAAGGGGGAGGAAGGAAATCCCTCCTTTCCTTCCCCACAGATCGCTATCCCCTTTTTTAGGGATCCTGATCTTATCCCTTCGGGATATGATACTATCTATCTATTATATACTTAAAACAATAGGCAAACAAGCCATCACGTTCGTCCACATATGCTAATATTTTTTGCACCGTTTGATTAGAATAACAATGGCTCAGATTTAAAAGTTTTTACGTAACATGTTATAATGTACATATAAGCAATATGAAACTGTTCCATCTAAAAAAAGTTTTAAGCATAACATACGCAAATAGAGAAAAAAAGAAGACGTGCACTGATCCGGATGTATTGAGTCGAGGATAGCAAAAGGGAGGACGTGTTGTAAGCTGGGTTGGATGAGACTAGGTAGGAAGGAATTCTTGATCCGGTACGTGCACACAGGCATGTATGTTATAGTAATAAACTATCCGTTTTTAGTTACAACCGGCCGGAATCAGATACCGAATCACACTAATCTAATTATGGCAGCAATATGTGCATGTACGTTTAAATAAGGGTAGTCGGTGAAGGACTCAGAAAGGCAGCGATCCATGTCAGAAAAAAAGGAAATGCATGCATGCAAGGTATGATGGTCCGTAAAGGACTCAAATAGGCAGTCATGCGTGTAGTACAAAGGCAAATACATGCATGCAGGTTAGGTTATTTTGTGAAGGAATCAAATGGGTACCAAGGCAACACATGCAGGCAGGTTAAAGAAACTAGGAGTACCATACAATCCACTATATGTATTCATAGGAATTTGAAGTAGCAAAACACTTTATCAAATATCAAAAGTAGGCATTCCCATATCAACTGAATTTGCTGTACTATAGAGTATGCTTGATCATCTACCTGTTAAGCCATCGCTTAACTAAAAGCCACACTGCATTATCATATCCGATGACTAAGTATGAGAAGCTTGACTTATGGTGCATCTTCACCAACTCTTCTAGGAGGGCAAGGTGGTGATTGCTAATTTAGCATTTGAGTGAAATTTAATATATATTGGATATAGTAATTTTTTCTACATGGTGTTAAGTTCATATTTAGCATTTTCTGAATTTACTATAGAAGACAACCATTCCCATGTGAAAATATTTCCTAATGATTTTGTTGAAAAATAAAACCATATCGTACATATGGAATTTGGATTTTTTAATAGATAGCAAATTAGCAATCATACGTACTTCCAAAAAATAGAAAATTCCAGAACAATTATTTTATGTTTTATTGTACGTATGTATGTACTATTAAACCTAAAACCTACAGTTGCATCACTTGTGATGTATGCTGAAATGACATAAACAATTGGAGATGGAATTATATGAAGGTACAACATGAGGAAAGAGAAGCCACCACGTTGTATTATATGGGCTAAATTAACATCCATAATTTGATTGTGGAAAACATTTAACGTACAAATGAAATAAGGAGTGAAGATAGCAATTTTATTTTTATCACGGAGTATATATTATGTAGTGCGAGTGATTTTGTTTAGTTTAACTTGACTTTGATGCATGCACATATGTGTGTCACTTTTGATGACCAAAAGTTATGAAGCATCCGTTAGTTGTATCTACACGAATGACTTTGAAGTATAATAACAGAGTTTGACACCAGTTTTGGAGTATTATTAAAGCGTTAAACATTTGTAGAATGAGGACGATTAAGTCGACACATTCATGAGTCAGCGTTAGTTATCATTGGCCGATCAAGTACATCATCACTCAAAGTGAGAAAAGAGTATATGCACACATAGATATCACTTAGAGGTCGGTCATAGTATAGAGTAAGAACAATCAATAGATAGATGCCAATGGATGGAACATGGTGTTGTATCACAACTAATGCTTGCAGGAACAAATAGTGGAAATATATAAGGTGTGGATGCGACTGACAAAGAGAGAATGATTTAGCAAAATTATGGGAGTATGCACTGATTAATAAATTCATTAGGTGTTTGGAAGGCAATGGAAATTAAAGTAACATGAACATGCATGTAATAATTGAGATTCATATTAAACTAAGCGAATAAGGAAATCTAGCCCCGCAAATGCGCGGGTCACATTGCTAGTTCCTTTTAAGGGATGATCTTGGTGTGCCTAGACCAGGGTTGTGGGGACTTGCCCCACTACCGACGTTCATGTGGGTTCCCCAAAGCAGATGGCCCCACTCCGGAACCTTCTTGAACCTTCCCAGTACAATACCGAAAAAACTCAAACTTTTTCCGGAACCCCAATAACAACTTTCCATATATGAATCTTAACCTCCAGACAATTCCAGAGCTCCTCATGTTTGTTGGGGAACATTGCATGGGAAACAAAACTTGTCCTACGCTCACCAAGATCAACCTAGGAGATGAACATCAACGAGAGGAGAGACTGAATCTACATACCCTTATAGATTGCTAAACGGAAGCATTAAGAAACACGGTTAATGTAGTCGTACTCTTCGCGATCCGATCACGATCCAAACTAATCTAGCGTCGAACGGACGACACCTCCGCGTTCAGCACACGGACGGCTCAATGAAGTCCCGGCCTTCTTGATCCAGCAAGAGAGGGAGGAGAAGTAGATGGGATCTCAACTAGCACGACGGCATGGTGGATATGGTGGTGGAGCTATCCGAGCAGGGCTTCGCCAAGCGCCTTCGGACTACGAACAAGGATGAACGCGAGAGAGAGGAGGCCGCAGGGCGTGGGAATTGTTGTTTCCATCCCTTGTGCCTCCTCCCCACTCTATATAGGGGTGTTGGAGGGCTAGGGGCGTAGCCCTAGCCCCTCCTCCAAGGAGGGGAGGTAGCCCAAGGGGGAGGAGTGCCCTCCAAGCCAAGTGGAGGGCCCTCCCCTTAGGGTTTCCCTTCCCCAAGGCGGATGGGCCTTAAGGGGGTGGGTGCGCCTCTCCCAATAAGGCTAGAACGCCCTCTATTGACCATGAACATCCTAGGTGCTGGAGGGACCCTTACGGACTCCTCCGGAACCCTCCTAAACCTTCTAGAACCTTCCGGAAGCTTCCCGGTACAATACCGGTAAAACCTGAAGCTTTTCCGGTAGCCAAAATATGACTTCCCACATATAAAACTTTACCTCCGGACCATTCTGGAGCTGCTCGTGACGTCCGGGACTCTGAACAACATTTGGTCACCAACGTGAATATCCCAATTCTACTCTAGCGTCACCGAACATTAAGAGTGTGGATCCTACGGGTTCGAGAATAATGTAGACATGACCGACACACCTCTCCGGTCAATAACCAATAGCGGAACCTGGATGCCCATATTTGTTCCTACATATTCCACAATGGTCTTTCATCGTTTGAACCGCAATGTCGAGGATTCGGTTAATCCCGTATGCAATTCCCTTTGTCCATCGGTATGTTACTTGCCCGAGATTCGATCGTCGGTATCTCCATACCTAGGTCAATCTTGTTACCGGCAAGTCTCTTTACTCATTCCGTAATACAAGATCCCATGACTAACTCCTTAGTCACATTGCATACAAGCTCATTGTGTTGTTGTATTATCAAATGGGCCCCGAGATACCTCTCCGTCATACAGAGTGACAAATCCCAGTCTTGACCCATGCCAACTCAGCAGACACCCTCGGAGATACGTGTACAACATCTTTCTAGTCACCGAGTTATGTTGTGACATTTTATACACACAAGGTACTCCTCTGGTGTCATGTATTGCATGATGTCATGGTCATAGGAACATATACTTGAACATGCAAAAAGCGATAGCAATAAACTTGATACGATCGTATGCTACGCTTATAGTTTGGGTCTTGTCCATCACATCATTCTCCTAATGATGGGATCTCATTATCAAATGACAACTCTTGTCTGTGGCTAGGAAACCATAGCCATCTTTGATCAATGAGCTAGTCCGGTAGAGGCTCACTAGGAACATGTTGTTGTCTATGTATCCACACATGTATTTGAGTTTCCAATCAATACAATTATAGCACTAATACAACGAGGTGCTATACAAACGGTTTTAATCCCTTTCCGCGATGGTGTTCGGAACCATCGCCAAGTGAGTGACTGTGATAGGGGGGTCCTTCCTACACGACCTAGAAACCGTTGGGTATATTGTAGGATCGAAAGTATGTCTAGAGGGTGGTGATTAGACTATTTGAGCAAATAAAAGTCTAGCATTTTCCCAATTTTAAGTCTTGGCAGATTTTAGCAACTTAGCACTAGTCAAGCAATCGACCTACACATGCAAATCTAAGAGTATAGCAGCGGAATGTAAATCATTGCATATGAAGGTAAAGGGGAGGAGTTTGGAGGTAGCAAACGCAATGTAGACACGGAGATTTTTGGCGTGGTTCCGATAGGTGGTGCTATCGTACATCCACGTTGATGGAGACTTCAACCCATGAAGGGTAACGGCTGCGCGAGTCCATGGAGGGCTCCACCCATAAAGGGTCCACGAAGAAGCAACCTTGTCTATCCCACCATGGCCATCGCCCACGAAGGACTTGCCTCACTTGGGCAGATATTCACGAAGTAGGCGATCTCCTTGCCCTTATAAACTCCTTGGTTCAACTCCCCAATCTTGACGGAGGCTCCCAAGTGACACCTAACCAATATAGGAGACACCTCTCTCCAAAGGGTAATAGATGGTTTGTTGATGATGAACTCCTTTCTCTTGTGCTTCAAACTATAGTCTCCCCAACACTCAACTCTCTCTCTCAGATTTGGCTATGGTGGAAAGATGATTTGAGTGGAAAACAACTTGGGGAAGTGTCGAGGATATACCCCGTGGCGTAACCCGGCCAGAAGTATAACCCGGCCGGACTTGGCGATTCACCGGTGACCCACACTGACCAGACGGTTTACAAGCAACCTGACTGAACATTATGACTCACTGGTAACCTGGCGGACTGGACAGATGAATGACCAGGCCCAAGGCCCGGAAGGCCGGTTTATATTAATGGTGGGCCAGTTTAAGAAGAAAGGCGTGAAGAATATTTACCTTACAAGGAGTTAAGACCCGGACTTGTATCCGGTTTGTATTAGAAGGTAGACTAGTCCTAATCCTAATAGGACTCCACATGTAACCCGCCCCTTAAACTTATATAAGGAGGGGCAGGGCTCCCAAAAGAGGGACAAGCAAGAATAAACAATCTCTAGGGCTAGACACAAAGAGCCGGATTACTGGCGACTCTCTCGTGATGATAATGAGACCTAGCATAAAACAGCATGTAGGGCTATTACCGGATGATGTTTGCCGGGGCCCGAAGCTATCTAAACCCTTGTCTTATATTGCGTCTCTCGATTCCGCTCAACCCCTCTCGAGCTACCACATATATGCGTTGGCCTCACGACTAAGTCCTCACACTAGGACATCTGCCGTGACAAATCCATGACCGGTGGCGCCCATCATGGGGCCTGCGCACGGTGGTGATGAGTTCTTGGAGGGATCTCTTCTGGGATCGAGAAGCTCATGATGTGTGCTAGATAAAAAAGCCAGTGCAAAGGATCTACGTCATCTACACGACGAGTGGACAGAATACCAGAGACCAGATTGAGATGAAAATAATTAGGGTTTGATGTTGGGTCCGAATAACTGCCACACGTGTGGCGTCGACGGGAACCCGCCCGCACGCCTCGTGTGGCATGGACAGGAACCGGCCCGCACGACCACATCCACGCGCACAAACGCACGTCCTGCATGTCCGTTGCGTGCCAACCCCACCCGCACTGCCCCGTCCAGGCAAGCCGACCCGCTGCCAGCACGACCAAGCAGTTCCCGGCCTCCGATCCATCCCCTCTCTCATCTGCCGCCATCGTCCCCCACCTCTCGAACCCCGACCTCCGTCGCCGGCCTTCTATGGTTGCCGTGGCAAACAGATCAGATCCGTAGGGCACTCCCACCTCAAAACCACACCCCAACCCTCCCCACCCCCAGCCCCAAACTCCAACCCAGCCCTCTAGAGACGATCGTCTAAAAACCAGGTGAAAATCTCCCGATCTCGACCTTCTCATCTTTAAGGATGAAAATCTCCCGGTCTTGTGCTGGATCTATGCTATAGGGGTAGAACACTACATGGTTCAGTGTGTAGTCGCAATTGCCAGGCAGAGTACACCAGATCTGCCATGTACTACGTTTGAAATTGACTTAACTTCCTAGCTTAATTGACGCAAGTAGTTGAGTATGAAAAATGGATGAGTAGGAATCACTAAAGAAGGACAGGAGGGACAAATTTTGGAATGAAGAGGGTTGGAAGAAATTAATTGCCACTTGTTTATAACAACAGTTGCCACCTTTCGTTGTCAGTAGCTGCCACCTATTTTGACCCGTCGCTTGCCATCCATATCTTCTATGTGCAAGCAGCAGAAGAATAAAATTCTTGTGGATTGTTGATGCCTTCTTGTTCATGCAGTGATTGAGAACACATTGGAAAGAAGCGAGACACGGAAATAATGAATCACGAAGATGGCGCTGATGCTTGGGGTTCTCAAAGGCCAGAAACGCCCCCTTGGGATGCAACAGAGTACAATCAGCTCATCTCTTCAGGGCCGTTGCTTCCACTACTAGACCAGTATGCAGGCGTAGGTATGATGCGTGATAACAAAAGAAGAGAACATTTGCCATCTTCGCAACGATGAAGATGACATTCTACTTATGTCGTACACTGTCATTTTTTCGCAGGTTCTTATGACCAAAACACAATTAGGGGGCCCCCGTGGCAAGTTCACTCACAAGGCGCTAACACTGACAAATGTACGGGCAGCCAACTTCAACTAGCTTGTATGGATAATCAAGGTAATGCAAACCGAGAAAAGAGCACATACTGATGTGGACATGAAAAATGAACATGCAAAAAAACTGGCAAAAGGACTCACGAGTTACCACGGGTGAAAATGCAGAGCCTTCATGCAGCGCGTGGCATCAGGCAGCACCAATGTACCTGCCATCAACGTCATACACAGGTGAGTCCATAAAAGAAGTGAAGTTGCGGATGATCAATTAGCAGAAGGAGCATAGTTGACAACTACAATTGCCATGACTGGACATCTACAGTTGCCATGTATTAGAAACTACACTTGACATCCCTGGACAACTGTTGTTGCCATCCTGGACACCTGCAGTTGCCAGGGAAGAACAACTGCAGTTGCCATGGCAGTGCGACTACATTTGCCATGCCATGGCAACTGCATCTGCCATGAAGGAACAACTGCGGTTGCCATGCCGATGCAAATACAGTTGCCATGCCAGTAAAACTGCAGTTGCCACATCAGGAGCAACTGCAGTTGTCGTGCTAACACAAAATGCATTTGCCATGAATTGACCAACCACTACTTTGCGTACAGGTTATTACGCTGGTGGAAAGCCGGCAAACGTCTCGTGGCAAGCTTCACAAATTGCAGGTGGTGCACGTCATTTTGGTGTCACAGACCACACAAGAAGGTCAAATCCAACACAACAAGGTAAGGGAAAAAAACTAAACCACAAAAACAGCACTACATTTGTTATCTGTAGTTATTTGTAGGCAAAAAACAATGGTTGCCATGTTTGTTGAACAGTAGCTGCCATCACTGGACAGCTATAGTTGCCGTACATGTCCATGCGCAGACTCACGGCTTGCTGTTTGAAATGATGTCGTGCCAAATCACTCGTAGATGGTGTGATCCGTTGCGATACACATGTTATTCAAACAAAAAACTTGCTCTCATACTTGTTTTTCCTATTATAGGGCCTACAACTACAGTTAACAGCGGCGCGGGGACATCTACTACGGGGAGCTCTGAGCGCACGGAAGACGTGTTCCACCAGCCAGTAGACAATCATGACACAGACAATTTCGAGTCACAGTCGAGAATGGCAATCATTCCAGCAATACCGACAAGCACCCCTTTGAACACAAGCACGGCCAACACTCAAGTGGATGGAACTGCCGCCGATACTGAAGTGAATGATGAAACTGACGACGAGGCAGAAGGGGATGAAGATGGCGGGCAATCAGAGATCATGGTACCTCACCCACCGTACATTGGGCAGAGATTTGAATCGTTCGAAGAAGCAAAGGAATACTACGAGACATATGCAAAGTTCCACGGATTTTCGGTCAACACCGAGTACCATAGGAAAATTAAGAAAACTAATGAGTACAGCAGAGGTGAGATGAGGTTCCACAAGGCACGGAGGAACAAGAAGGGGAAAGGTGATGCGCCTGTCGTTCCGGAACGAAAAAGAGGAATCATTCTCAAGACGGGATGCCCTGTCCGGTGTAAGCTGAACGTAGATGGAACACAGTATGTGGTCACTGAATATTTTGACAAGCACAACCACAAACTCATAAAGAAGTTCGACCTGGTCAAATTTCTGACCGCCCACAGAGGATTCACCCCAGTCGAAAGGCAATTCGTAAAGCTGCTACATGATTGTAACGTCGGTCCATCAAGAATGGTCCAGATACTATCACTCATCCACAGCAAAAAGGGGAAGCTGAGTAGCATGCCGTACATATCGGCTGACGTCACAAACCTACAGGCCAAGTACCATAGAGAGAGCAGGCTGGCTGACATAGAGGCTACAATTGCCTACTTCGATGAGAAAGCAAAGGAAGATCCAGATTTCTTCTACCGGATAAGGTTGGACGATGAGGACCGTGTCAGGAACATGTATTGGGTGGATGGTGCTGCAAGGAGAGCCTACAAACATTTCCAAGATTGCATTTCATTCGACGCGACGTACCTCACCAATATGTACAAGATGCCATGCGCTCCGTTCATAGGAATAAATAACCACAATCAGTCGTTGCAGTTCGGCCACGGGCTCGTTCGGAACGAAAAGGCACGGATGGGTACGTCTGGTTGTTCAAGACCTTCTTGGAGTGCATGGATGGACTTGCGCCGATGAACATAATAACAAACCAGGATTTCAGCATGCGTGCAGGCATAGAGGAGGTCTTTCCGTTGGCAGTGCACATGCACTGCAGGTGGCACATTATAAAGAAGGCTGAGGAGACGCTAGGACCGTTCTTTGCTGACCGTCCAGAGCTGCACAAGGCATTCGAGCTGTGCATTGACCACAGCTTGACGGTCGAGGAGTTTGAAAGGAGCTGGATGGCCATGGTTGAAACACATCAAGTCCAAGACAACGAGACGCTTGCTAGCCTGTGGGAGAAGCGAATGTACTGGGTGCCCGCCTACTTCATGCAGTGCTTCTTCCCCTTTCTGCAGACTACGCAGCGCAGCGAGGGGTTCAATGCTGTTTTGAAGCGATACATGAGTCCTGGCAACTCATTGCTACAGTTTGCCAAGCAGTACACAACTCTGCAACAAAAAATTCTGGGATCTGAGCTACAGCCAGAAGCTACCACCGCACTAAAGCAGCCGAAATTGCTAACGTATTTACCAATGGAGAGGCAAATGAGCAAGATATACACAAACAAGATCTTCAACAAGTAAGTCAGTTGTGTTACGGTCTTATTTGCACAAAAGCACTAGGGCAGTAGGTGCCTAGTAGAGTGCAATGCAGTTGCCATGATATGCAGTTGCCATGTTTAATGAAATACTGTTTGCCAGGCTTACTCAGCTGCAGTTGCCATGTTCAATGAAAATTCTGTTTACAATGCTTACTCGGATACATTTTCCATGTTCAATAAAGTGCAGATGCCATGTTTAATGAATTGTACTTCCAATGGGGCATGTTGGTATGCAAATGCCAATGTCAACTGAAAAATGTTATATTGTCAACGCATATGCTGAAATGCAATTACCATGTTTACTGAAATGCAACTGCCATGTTTGTTGAAAATGCAATTGCTATGTTTACTCAAATGTAGATGCCATGTTTTATGCAATGTGCTTCCATTGGGGGAAATATTGGTGTGGAAATGACAGTGGCCAGTTGAAAATGTAGTACATTTGCCATGTCTAGTGTACTGCAGTTGCCATGTTCAGTGTACTACAGTTGCCATGTTCAGTGTACTGCAGGTGCCATGTCTGGTGTACTGCAGTTGCCATGTCTAGTATACTACAGTTGCCATGTTCAGTGTACTATGTTTGCCATGTTCAGTGTACTATGTTTGCCATATTCAAACAAAAATCTATTTCTATTTCCATGACAGCGTAACGTGCTACAAAAAAAAGATCGCACGATAGATTAACATAAAACAGACAAAACTTGCAGATTCTAGGAAGAAATAAAGCGTGCCAGCATGTTCACGGCTTTCCAGGTGGACGAACATACGTTCAAGGTGTGTTCTATTTTGGGCATGTCGGATTTAGAACCTGAAGACCCAGACAAAGGAAGGAACTACTTCGTGAAAGCCTCGATCGAGCAAGGCGAATACTACTACCAATGCTGCAAGTTCGAACGGGGTGGCATTGTGTGTTGTCACATACTAAAAGTAATGGACATGAACGCTGTGACACGGATGCCCCGCCATTTCATAAGGCGGCAATGGACTTGGGACGCTGACGACGCGTTGGCGCCGCAGACAACACACGCGGTTCTGGCTGTGCATGAAGAGAGACCTAAGTCAACCATGGAAGTCGTGAGGCACGTTGTGCTGACAAAGAATTATGCTGAGCTAATTGATGAAGCGTGCAAGAGTGATGAGACAGCAAGAGTCGCAGAAAAACACAGGAAGGCACTGAAAAGAGAGCTTGATGAGATCAAGAAGAGGAAAGCTGAGGAAGCCTTACACCGGTTCCCCCGCACATCAAGTGTGCCTTCATCAACGGGGCCATCGTCTGAAAACTCGGAGATAGGATCTGGAACAGCAAGCACACAAACCCAGGTCAGGAACCCACCCCGTTCCATCACAAAGGGTCGCCCAAGAGAGATAAGGTACAAGTCAGGATTGGATATTCAAGCAAAACACAAGAAAACAAAGAAAGGGGCGGGCAATCCATGAGCAGAAATTGGGGCAATGTGACATGGTCCTTGTGGACATTTTGTTTTGTACCCTAGACGTTCAGATTTTTTTAAAAAAAATTGGGAGAATAACTCTTGAGGAGCATCAGAAGTGGAAGGAAAATTCATTGAGTGGAGAAATGCAGTTGCCATGTTATGGGTACTTAATCTGCCATGTTATGGGTACTTAATCTGCCATGTTATGTGTATTAAAATCTGCCATGTAATGTGTACTAAATCTGCCATGCCATGCTATTTTATACTAAATATATGCCATGCTACTTTGTACTAAATATGTCATGCTAGTTGTACTGGATCGGCCATTTTAATTGTACTGGATCTGCCATGTTAGTTGTACTGTATCTGCCATGTTAATTATGCTTGATCTACCATGTTGTTTGAACTGTATCTGCCATGTTAGCTCTGCTCAAAATATGCCATGGTATTTGAAATGACTCTGCATGACATATATTTCCATGACAAATACCATGCGGTTTAGAGAAACATAGTGTGTTGTGGGTGATGTATGGGAAACAAGTTGGAAAAAGGCGTAACGTGCATAAACCACAGCCAAGGTTGTGGATGCATGATCAACCCTACCCCCATGCTAGCCGGTGCACTTAGCGATGAAAAAGAAGAAGCAAAACATACAAAATGAAAACCAACGATGACTTTCGCTACCCATGTCTGTTGAACTACATTTGCCATCTGTTTTAAAACATCATAGACGCAATCAAAACAGCAAACTGGAGCTGTAAGCGATGAAACCATTGCAATAATGATAAAACATAAAAACATATGTGCATTAACGCCTAAAAAAGGTTCACATCCACACATATATTAGAGAAACTACTAAATTGTCGCTCACACACCACCACTACATAGTAGCCTGCGCGGGGTTGCAGTCGTAACATAACACACAAACATAGTTTTCGATGATAACAAAGAGATAAGTACCTTACATTCCTTAGCAACAGAATGTAAGGTATGCGTCCGGTGTGTAACACCACGTGATCACTTGTACTTCTTGCTGATTTTCTTGACAGCTTCCTCCACGAACTCGCGTGCTCCGGACCGCTTGTTGAAATCTTCATTCGTCAACCAGTTCCATGTGTGGATTTTTCGGAGCTCAGCGACCGTTGCAGCTGTGATAGCGGGGACAACTCTGCCTTCCCACTTTGCAAAGTATTCCAGCGCATGAAAGCCACAGTCCGTACTGCACGAGAAAAAGACTCAGATGAACACGCAAAAAAGGACAGACGTATCAAAGATAGACTTCAATTCAGATGTGACAACAAAAATAGGGGTTGCATTGATGTAAACGACACATGAAGGAGGGGGTTAAGAAATTACGTGTTCCCTTGCTTCACAGTCGCCACATACTCAATCTGGAAATGTCTGATCTGGACCTTTGAATGTTCGTAGTGACGGTTCCATGTCTCTTTGAGGTTGTTGATGAAGAATTCGGCATGCGTAGTAAGATCTGAATCAGCTTCCCAACGCAGTGAATCAAGCACCTCAAAACATTGGTTCTTCAGGTCAAGACAGACCGCATAGTGGTGACCACACTTGTCTTGAGTGTCATGTGGTGCAAGCTCCTGGAACATGGGGAACATGACCTGCATTTGAAAAGTGAATGAATGAGAAAGTAGACTACACAAAAAGAACAGCGAAGGAACAAAAAAAATAGAATCACGTAGAATGTTTGGTTATGGGTGAACAAAATGTGTCGTGCATTTTACAATCAAATTGCCACGTAGTTCGCACGGGATGCAAAAAACAAAAGAAGTAAATGTGCACGGCAGCTGTTGCCACATGAAAACATCTGCCACATAATCACAAGTGCATAAGATGGCAAAAACCACACCATGTGAAAAAACAATGCAAACAGGGGAGGAGTACTCACATATTTCTTCAGTGTTAGCTTGAATTCACCGTGTTGAGCGAAATTCTTCCTCGGGATTTTGTGGTGGAAGTCACCATCCCATATTTTGCATGTCACACTATAATGCATGATGATCTTGTCGGCACACACATCGATGTGATTGTTGATGTAGTCGATCCCGCATGCAACTACATTTGTCGACATTTTACCGTTTGGCCTCACGGACTCGGCGAGATCACCCAGGTCGACATATGTCACTCCGCATTGAATGACTTTGGTTCTGTCCAAACATGAGCTTTATGAAAACGACATAACATGGAAGAATCATGCCTGCTAAGTAAAAAAATATATGAAAGAACTAGAACGTAAGCGCATCATGTATAGAGAGTACGAAGAAAGGTGAATGTTAAGAAAGGAACAAAGCAAAATGAGAGATTATAGGGTGTGGTCATTTACGCTTTCAACTCCTTCATGTGCTTGCTGCTGGCCCTCGCATTTCCAAACCGCTTGATGATGTCGTACAGCTGGGTCCGTTCCTTAGTGGCCCTGAATTTGGGCTTGTAGTCTTCTGCGGGAGGTGGGTGAACTACCCTTTGCTGTCTCACAGAACCAGGGGTGGCACTTTTGATGGTATCCTCAAATGCCATCTCTGCAGGCAAGTTGGAACTTGATTGCCCTTGCCCTCGCGAGGTCCTCCTCTACAATGCTGCCTCCTCGATCTTGCGGTAAGCTTCGTCAAGTGACGGTGAAATTTCCTCAGGGGTGCCTGCAATGATTCAAAAAATAAAAAGTGTGTTAGGATAAGGAGAAAGTCAGAAAACAGATGGGTTGTGAGGAAATAGGGTGTATGATGTGAGATGTAGGTAGAAAAATAGTGGGGAAATTGACATGTGTGGTGCAACTACAGTGGCCACGTCATGGCAACTACAGTTGCCATGCAGTTGTGCTGAATTACCATCTAGATGGATTGTGGTTGCCATGTCACATCAAATGCAGTTGCCATGTTGTGTCAACTCCACTTACCATGTCATTGCCGTACAGAAAAAATGCAGAATGGTAACAACAAAATGCAGGTGTCATGGTGTGGCTAATCAAGTTGCCATGTGGAATGCACTATATTTGCCATGTGCCAGCAAATACAGTTGCCATGATGAATCAACTTCAGTTGCCACGTGTTTACCCAAATGTCAAAAATGCAGCATGGCAACAAAAAAATGTAGGACATGGTGCATCAAATCCACTTGCCATGTCATCACATAGCAGTTGCCATCACAAGTGAGAACACCCAAAAAGAATATGATTGGGACAAAATTCAAACTACAAAGATGTATACAGGAAAATCATAAGGACACGGCAAGTGTACCTTGCACAAGTGGCCTTCCTGCCCTCGACCATTGGCTGCGCAATCATTGCGGGCATGCCTCCTGGGAAAGCAAAGGCAACTGGCAAAGGATCTTGCACCACCGGTTGATCTTGACTGATGTCAAGGCTGAAGCTCAGTGGGGTAAATGCCATTGGGTGCCTCTCATTCCTACTGGCCGGACCACAAATGATTTGCGGAGCAGAATCCAATGGTGAAAGATCAACAAACATATCTAAATCGGCCGCTACAGAATGTTCAGGCTTATTTGCAGGGCGGGGCGTGTTGTCAGCGGTATCAGCAGCAGCTTTCATGGCAATCTTCTTGTTTGGGCTGTAGGGGACACCGACATTGACTGGGAGCCTGGAAGTGCGCAGATTTATGCTGGGGATTTCCACTGCGGGTAAAGGCGCAGTCTGCTCCGGCCGTTCACCTGCGTCACTCGTGCCCGCCTTCCCACCTGCATCAATTGTGCTCCGGTCTTGCGGTTTCTCCATCACACTCCATCACATTGTTTTTGGCGGGTGGCGAGAACAGTGTGGACGCAGGAACATACCCAGACTCGTCTATCCTGCTCCTAGATACAGCCGGTGCGTTGGGTATGACTGTTGGTTGCTTGTGGGGGCTGCGACGCCTAGGTGGAAGACCAGCACGTGCCACAGTCACCTTAGCAGTATCTGCACCGACAGGGGCTGGAGCTATTGTGCCGGGACTCTCACCTGTAGATGGCATATCCTTATGAACTGCCGCCTCAGCGGCTTCTGTCGTGGACACAGGTGTGCCACCACGCACGCGCTTGGAATCAGCGTCGGAAGAGTAGGAATCTTCCTTGCCTAGGTTCGTCTCGGGAGCGTCCACTTCAACACTTGCTGATGGGGTGGCATGGCTCACAGCAGCATCCTTCATTGCCAGAAGAGTTGGCAATATTTCAGCTGTCCTGGCAGATACCGACTCGTCACTCCCCGATGTACCGATGCCTGTTGTTCCAGCCTGGACATCCGCAGCCGGCGGAGATGGTCGGCCACTTGCATCAGAGTTGGTGGGAGCAGTCATTGGTGCAGCAGCAGTGTTGTCGCCGGGTGCCTCATGTACATTTGAGTTGCCCCCCGTTGACAACTTTGAATGTAGGCGTTCGAACGGGTCCTTACTTCTATGCTTGGCCCCGCGCGTAGTAGTCTTCTTCACCCTGCAAAAAGAAAAAATCACATGAGAAAGGTATGAAAAATGAACAAAAATATGTTTGCAATGGTAGAAATCTTAAAAGAATGAAAAAAACAAGTGGAAAAGCTAGTAGTTGCCATGTAATGGGAACATGAGTTGCCATGTGTCATAGTTAGCAGTTTCCATCCAGCAGCAGTTGCCATGTTAGAAAACTTGAAGAATGATACAAGTGTATGTTCTGTCAGGAATGCAATTTGAAACCTGTGTGTGGGATGAGCTCACAAAGCAAAAGGTAAAAGATGGCAGCTGCCATTAGGTAGAGTGGTAGTTGCCAGTTGGCCTAGATGCCAGTTACCATGTAAAGACCAATAGGAGTTGCCGTAAACTAAAAAATGAAGGAAGAAATCATTTGGAAAAACAGCGGTTGCGGCGTGGGGGACGGTGACAGAAGAACATGTGACAAGCTGAAACAGTAGCATTGGAAATTCAAGAAAAAATACCACTATGTACATGAAAACACATGGATAAACATACTTCTTGACTGGCTTCCTCAGGTCTGGCAACACGGCAGGATCCCCAGTGTTGGTCGTCGTTGTACGAGGAGAAGACCTGGTGGAAGGGGTGTCACCGGCAATGGGGTACCTTTGTTCAAGCGAGCAGAAACACGGGTTGGCGTTGGCGCCTGTTTCTTCATAACTGCTCGTCCACCAGCGGTCGGCTCCCTGCACGTAACAGATGGAGGGAAAAAAGAAGGTGGCAACTGTCAGACAACAAACCCATCGCCGCGCTTGACAAAAAACAAGTGCAAAGAAATGGATGAGATTGTTCCAAGAAAAAAGACACAGCAGAAAACTAAAATTGAAAGTCGAACCTCCTCCTGGCAGCTACGGGATCGGTCCTAGACCTCTTGATATGAGAACCCTGCCCAACATCATCTAGAGCCCCCCCCCCTCCTTGATGGCAACACCCCCTCGCCTCTCGCAGCCGTATGTTCTATCACTTTCTCCGGTGGGGGGGCATCTGTTGCATCCTTTCCCTTGTTGACGCCTGTGCGAACTTCAGCATGTTCATCGTCATCCGTGTCCTGATGCACGTTATCCATGTCATCGTCGTCATCCTTGCTGAGGCCAGCGTCTCCATCTACATCATCTTGTGTGTCACTGGGCTCTTGGGAACTGTTGTAGTCGTACCGGCCACGGCAACCGGTTGGTCGATGTGTACGTTCTGGGACAAATGAAGTGAACTGCCTCGCAACCGCGTCGCTGTCAGAGGCACTGAGGGACGTCCACCCCTCAACCAACTTCCCGAGCAAGTCGGTCATTCCGGATGCAAACTGCCCAATTAGATGCTCAACTGGTGCCCTCGCCTGTGCACGAAAACAAGAAGCATCAACAACAACCCGTATTGCAGTCGCTTGCGCGACATCAAGTAATCCACGGCAAACAATGGATGTCGATATTTTGATTACCTCAGAAGGGCAAGACGGAGCTGAGTGCACGTCCATCCACTTTCCAAATTTCTGAGGCCCCCCAAACACGCTGTAGTCTATAGCATGCTTGGCCATCAGCTATGAAAAACAAAAAGAAATTGTAAGCATGCCTTATAAACCACGGACGGTTGCCTCATGTCAAATTTGTAAGCATGCCGTGGGAATAGATAAACAAAAACTAACCTGTAGTTTTCCGTATGTGGTGTTAGTTGCCCTGTCTGCGGCAAGCATAGCCTTGACAGCGTTGATGCTCCACGCAGAAACAGCAAACTTGTGCGTAGGCGGCGGGCCTCCTACCCCAGAGAAATCCATGGTGGACAGATCAAGACAGTCGACATACATGAGCTGATTTAAAACAATTTTACAAAGAAAGAAATGTCAGTTGCCATCATGGGTACTTTGTAGTTGGGAAAAAGAGCAGGATAATGTATGATCCAATGATAGTATGTATGTGCCAGTTGCCATCATAGTGTGCTGGCAGTTGCCATCATACTATGATAGCAGTTGCCATGCTAATATGATGGCAGTTGCCATATTGTCATTATGGCAGTTGCCATATTGTCATTATGGCAGTTGCCACGTTGTCATTATGGCAGTTGCCATCTTGTTATGATCGGGTTGCCATGCATGAATAAAACTGTGTTATAAACAAGAGTTCACACAGAGATCTGGTAAATAAATACCATTAAATGCAGTCGACAACCCTTCTGGTACATCTTGTTTTTGAAAGCATCATGGAGAAAGTCGGCAATAAACTTACACCAGTTCATGTTCTTCACATTTTTCAGATTTGCCTGCACCACACAAAATTTCAGGGCGAAATAGTTTGCCGCATCAGAAATCAAACGAAAAAAACAACGAAAACACTGGCAGTCATTAGCTTAACACGTGACATCGAAGCTAGAAGATTGAAGGAAAATAAAGTAGAAAGGATGGATCATTCACCAGGATGGGGAAACATTTGTTTCTTGGGCGAAGGGAAGTGGTCGGCGCGAAAACAGTTGAGATGAGGTACATGAGTAGCTTCATCTTGAAAACATCTCCGTGCGTCGTCATGGCCTGCAACGAATCTGCCAGTACAGACGTGTTCGGTATGGACTCCAATCCAGGAAACAAACGGGCGAACAGCGCTTCTTCGATCTCATTATTGACCTCGTATGGGACTTTGATATGTCCACGAGGCACACCCAAAGTGCAGAACACGGATTCCTCGTTCAACGGAAGTCTTCCGCGTCCCGGAATCACGAATTCCTTGGAGGCAGGCTCGTAGATCTCACCAAGCCAGTCACATACAGGGTTGACAAGGTTCGTGCACTGGACATCCATCAGAGCCTGCATACCCATCTCAGCAGCAGCCCCCTTTTGATCATCGGTGAATTTTTCAATCAACACAGTCAGACGTTCCTGGGAGGCTCTGTTGCGAACACCTTTCTTCTTCTGCAAAAAACAGACACAAAAGTGATCAGCTGTTGCCATGTTTTGCAATGTCATGAAAATTTAGTTCATGACAGACGACTACAAAAGATATAGGTGCCAACCAATAACAAAAATCGGGAGGGGATGGGGCGGGTGTGTGGACAGTTACCTCGTCGCCCTCTTTTCTCCGTCTAGTTGCCCGGTTACGCTATGGTGGATCCATGAAATCATCGTCATCATTTTGATGATCACCACGAGCCATTCTGCTGATGTAGGAACAGACCAAATTGTTAAGGGGGAAAATGTAAATGCAAGAGGTAAGCATTTGCCACCTAACAGAAAATGTCAACTAGTGAATGCAAAAATATAGCATGAACACGCACGCGCCCCCCCCCCCTATGATTGTCGAGAACATAAACGTGGCAAGTAAGCACATTGGTTAATGCACTTGAAAACAAAATATTGAAGTTGCCATGTTAGCCCAATATAGTACAAAAAAGCAATGAAACCACATCTGAATCGATAACCTGAAAACAGGCACAGTGTGTTCAGATATCACAAAAGACATTGTGGCAAAACGAAAAAATTGCGTCCGTAGTACAACGAAAATGCCACATTATACTGACTGTAACATGGAAACAGACATGATGTGGCAACAGACATGATATGGCATCTGGCACAATTGGTACGCAAATGTGGTTGCCATATTATGCAGCCAATTTGCCACACTGTCATATATGCATTGTGGCAACAGACATTGTGTTCACATTCTATTTGCCACATGATTATACAATCCAAGTGGCAAACACGCACACTCGATGTGCACATTAGTTGCCGTCCAGTGCAGCTGGATGCCGAAACTGCATTGACTACCGATTGTGGCAACTATCAAAGTGTGGAAACTATAATAAATAATTTAGAAAAAATTAGATATCACAATGAAAAAGCATGTTTGTGGTTACTATCATATAAATTCAGCAAAATTCAGTTTGCCACATGGAAGAGTGTGGGTGTGGCAACTATCATAGTCATTCAATAAAATTAGTTGCCATATGTGGAAGCTTGAATGTGGCAACTATGCCAGACATTTTCAGTAATTTGTTGCCGCAAAGGAAAACACGTTTGTGGCAACTATCACATTTGTTCAGGGAGTTTAGTTGCCACACATTTGTTCACGTTCAGTCATTCGGCCAAGTTCGCCTCGTTCTACAGTTTCAAAACCAAACTAACTAGATCTAGGTTTCAATGGCAACTACTTCGACTTCAAAATCACCCTCAAAATTCTCGCACGAACTGACTGCAAACACAAATTCAAACCAATGCGCATCAAAACAAACCGGGGACACCTCCCAAATCAATGCACAAGACTAGTGCGTGCCTCCGAACAGGCACAACCGCACCGACGATGCCGCCACCGCGGCGGCGATGAAATTGCCCAGTGCCACCAAAAAACGGCTAGCAGACAACTTCGGCGCCGGCGGTACCGCTGACGCACCGCCGAATCGCCAGAATCTCTAGTAATCGATCTAGGAATCGAATAGGGAGGGGAAGGGGAAAAATGCAGGAAGTGGTTGCAAGAGATGAAGCGAGCATTACCTTCAACCCGCACGGGTTCCGGCGAAGCCGTTCCGCTCCGGCGAGCACCACCGACGGCCGCGAACACCGTCGATTGTTCCGCCTCCGCCGTCGCCTTCTCCTCTCGCCTTCTCCTCCAGGGGTTTCAAGTGCGAGTGGGTTGTGCCAGTAAATGCGTCGCGGGTAAGTAAAATGGAACCGTGAGGGAGAGGGTGGAGGGGTGTGCGACATGTTTAACGTCAACCGCGGTTGGAGCATGGCGTGCAGGCGCATGGCAGTTCCACCGCACGCCTCTAAGTGGCAACCGCTGACCACGGGATGGCAACCACCGTGCGGGCGAACTGACTCGCACACCGCACATGAGACTCGTCCTACGTGGCGCCGAAAACCGGTCTGTTTGCTACAAGATTCGTGCGTACCGAAGCCAACGGAGATCCTTGCGTGTGGTCGGGGTGGTGAACGCCCACACGTGTGGGCGTTAACATTTCCGTTGATGTTTTGTGCGCCGCCGGCGACACGAAGCGATCTATCGAAACCAACGGAGGATTGACTTTGTTTGTACGTCAATTCCTGCAAACTGTCAAATTGTTGTCTGATCTGCTGAGTCCGGTTCGAGACCGACAAAAATTTCTGTTGTCTAATCTGCCGAGTCCCGGAAAGAGTGTGTTGCCGGGTTACAGGTTTAAAGCCCCGTGGTTTCTGCTAAGGATTGGAGTACTAGCCCTGTACAATACGTACCTTTTTTACTCTATGCGAGATCTACTCAAGGTTGACCAGAAGACTAGTATATGCATGCTCACGGAGATTTGGCGGATAGATCGATTATATGGTATTATGGGCAGGCCATGGCAGGAGTGGATCAAGCCACGAATTTGGTCTCCGCCTCAGTCTTCGTTTTCGAGCAAACGGCCATGTTCTGCCTCGGCCGTGTCCGAGCCGCCACCCGGGAATCCGCCTCTGCCGCATGTCTGCACCTCCGAGCTGCCCTGGCCGCCGCTGCACCTTGAGCCGCCCGCTATCGCTGCTTGCCTGGCCGACTCGGTCCTCGTTTTTGTTTGCCGCCGAGAACGCCCTGGTCTCACACGCGAGCCGCCTGTACTGCCGCCTCCGCTAAGGCCAACTCCACAACGCGACCCCAAACGGACGTCCGTTTTGTTCGGTTTTGGTCCGTTTGGATAGGGGTTTGGGGTCGTGTCCGGGTCTGTCCTGGGATGCGGTGGCCGTGCGCCCAGCGCGCGGCCACATCCATTTGCCCCATCCTGTCCGCGTATATTTCTTTGCAAGTCCTTAAACTTTTTTTATCATTTATTTTCGGTACATAACAATACATCATCACATTTTGACTAGTAAAACAAGCCCAAAGAAAACAAGAACCACAAGAATACATTTGAGAAGATACCCAACTTCCATAACTGCTCCCTTGAGTTGGGTTAGCGCCTTCTCGATGCACTCATTGTTGATCTGTGGAGGAGGCACGACGTTGCCCCCTCCTTTCTTCTTCAAGCCAGAAGTCGGTGTTGCTTCCTCACACGTAGTATCGTGCCTTGTTGCTTCTTCGCACGTAGTATCGTGCCTAGACTCTAATCTAGCAACAAATGCACTTGTCTCATCTAAAGCTTCTAAGCTAGCTAAAAGTGCATGAACATGCACTACATTTCGCTCTATCAACATATCGATGTACTCTTCTTCCCAATACCAAAACTTGCATCCGGTCTACACAAAAAAACTTAAAGTTAGCACCACTAGTCTAATCCAAGAGCGCAAACATGCACCGAAGCTAAAAGACCCCATCGTTTAAGCACTTGATGAACACCCACCCGGGATGCTCCGGCGTTGTAGACACGCGGCGCACGACCACCCTTGGGCAGTGGTCGCACTTGATGAGGGGCAACGGTGCGCCGACGAGCTTTTGGGCAAGCACCGAGCCCGGCCGGCCGCCATTACCGGCGGACCACCGGTGGTGCAGATCCGAGCAACTAGAGGACGAGCCACTGCCTACATGTGGCCTTGCGGCCCTGCCAGGGCCTTCCGGCAAGGTGCCCGGCCAGGCCATGGCGCCGCCCGGCCTCCCACAACCGGGATAGCTCAAGACCGACCGGATCCGCCCCAAATCCGGCCGGCTGGTGCGCAAACAAGGTGGCCGTGCTTGGGTAGCTCGGCGGCTACGAGAGGAACAAGCTGGGCAAGCGCGCGTCCGAGGTGCACGGCTGCAATGGCAGCGGGCGGCCGGCGGCGGCGAAGGGGAGAGAGAGGGGAAGAGTGTGGAAGAGTGGGGTGGATGCGGCCGGAGGGAGGAGGGGGGCGGATAGAAAAAGGCCCGTCCTGTGCCACCGACGGGCGGGCCAGGGGAGGATACGCGCAGACGAGCCGCGCATCCACGTGGTGTCCGTTTCACCCCAAAAGCGGCACAAACTTGGGCCGCGGATGGGTCGAAAGCAGACACAAAACGGACAAAAGTCCATTTGCGCCTGCGCGCTGGGCCGCCTCCTTTGTCCCTTTTACCCCAAACGGACCGGGACGGACAGGATAGGGTCGCGCGGTGGAGTTGGCCTAAGGCCCGTGGTCCTCACCTCGCTCTCCGCCTCGCGGCTGGTTCCGCGTCGCCACTGCTCCGGGTCAGGCTCCGTCCCACGTGCCGGTGAGCCACTGCCCGGCTGCCTTTCTGCTACGCCATGAGTCGTCGCACGTTGATCCACCTTGGCCTCTGAGCCGCTTCATTATCGTTCACACCAGGAACTGCCCCGTGACTCCGCCAAACTCGACTTGTTGCCATGGACCGCCGCCATGCTCACCTCTGCACCTGGCTTCCGCAGCAGCCGACCGCAGTTGCCTTGTCCATCGTTGGAAAGAAAGAGGAAAAGATAGAAACAGAATAACAGCCATGTACTCGCATGCATGAGACATCCACTAGTGGCACGGCCCCCAACAACCATTGACTTTACAAAGCATATCACGTGAAAAATGCTACCACGGTCTGCGTATGGATCATCTGGACATGATGTACGATTGCACACAGATCATCTACCATCTAGATCATCAGGTGACATCCATCTAAGTTTATTTTATTAGCGTATATTGTTCTTTGTCAAAGGACAATTACTTTGATCTATACATTTTTTGTATATGGGATAATTTTTCACTACAAAAGTGATTTATACGGTGGGTACGGAGTGTACGCTAGCAATATTCTGCACCGGTGCTCACCCATGTTGTGGTGCTGAATGTATATGTGAGCAAATCGCTGAACCGCGGCCAACTCGACGGTCCAACAAAAAAATACCAGGTGCTATCCTTTCTAAGTATTTTATCAGCACATATTAAATCATTTGAGAACAATTACTCTAGTCTGGGATATTTTTCGCAGGACCATTATTTCTTACAAAACGGTGTTGTAAAAGCCGCGTGGCCAAGTATTATTTTTTGCACTAGCGCTCATCCTGCGCAGGTGGCCACCCCCACTATATCAACACACACAATTGACTTATTGTCCGCCCCCACGGTCGATTCTCCCGCCTGCACCGGCTTAAAACGCCGCAGCCGATTCATGTGTCTGTGCCGCCTTTGAAGCCGCGGTCGTCTTTGTCGTCCGTCTCTCGCGGTCTGGTCTACATCAACACACTGGGCCACGCCTGTCTGCATGAGTTGTTTATTGACCGCCGTTTGCGATGGATGACTCAATGGACATGCGCACAAGTCGCCGCTACTATAGTTTGGTTAGACTTCAAACAACCAGCTGGGATGAACCGCTGGCCGGATTATTGACACAAATCATACGTAGTTATTTATGACCCGCCACGATTGACCTCAAGCTTCCGTGGATTTGCATTGCGTTATCAACGCCAAGGATATACAATGAGTGTTGCGAAGATCATTAACTTGCCACCTTGCTTCCAGCTTCAACATATGACAATGGTCTGCTATTCAGCTATATGCCGGTTTATATCAGGGCGAAGTATGAAGAATCTCAAGCCAACTCCTCGAGTCGTCTTAAGACTTGGGGGCTACGATGACACGACTTAGCAAATCTTGCGAGTTTCAACAAAGTTTAAGAACACCAAAACGATGGAGGGAAAGATAACTCGGTCCCGTAGGCTACTGTTATATTGATGAAAATTTAAAAACTGTCAGAAAACTTCCGGCTTAGAAAGTATATGATAGTTACAAAATCCCGACTCAATGAAGAAGTTCTGGGTCATCCGAAAGGATTCTGGTTTACAATTCGGTTCAAGGGAAATCTGTCTCCCACAAAAGCTCTGAAGCTCTCAAATCCGGTTTAAGAATTTCCGGTTCAAAAAAGAATTAATTTCACGCAAGTTCGAGTTTAAAGGCCGTCAGAAAATTTCCGGCTGAAAATGAAGATTCCGGTTTAAAATCTGGTTCAAGGGAAAGATGTCTCCCAGAAAGCTTTGAAGCTCTCAATATCCGGTTCAAAATTCCGGTTCAAGAAGAATTTATCTCTTGCAAAAAGTTAAAGGTAGCCGAAGAGGACCTGCTGCCATGATGCGCGGTTCAAACATGGGTATCCTTCCTTATTGGCTTATCATATTATTGATCACGTGGGGGCTTCTGTTTATAAAGCGAAGCTCTGATTGTCCATGTATCCAGCTTATCAAGATATGTATAAGATCACTTAGGGGCTTGGTCGTATTCGAACCATAGCTACACCTCTTGATCGGCGCAAAGCCACAAGGAAAATTACTTAGGGGCCAAAGAGAGTGTTGCAAAAGCACAACTCAAACATAGGCACCCACTAAGCACAGCTCAAAGTATTGCTTGGGGACTCTTTGCTTCGCAATGAACAAAGAGTCTACACTTGTAATAGGCTATCAAGCCAGGATTGGAAGCTAGGTGTACGCACCTAAAACCCCGGGTTATCCTGCCTTCTTTAAGTAAGCCACGCCGTCCAGGTAAACCTGGTATGACCCGCCGAACGTTTGACAAGTCAATCTCATAGACCCTGAACTTGTCAAAGTTAAAACGACGATTAGTTAAAGACTGAGGTCCATCTTAAAAGACTTTTTAAAATGGTTTAACTCAGTGGCCTGGCAGCCCATGAAAAGCCTCGATTTGGGGCCTGGTAGCCCGTGAAAAGCCTCGCATGTTCCTTTTCTATTTTTATCTGCCAAGTTCTTTTTCCTTGGATAAGATTGATAACATTTTTTGATAAAACCGACGTTTATTGACCCGGTTTGGCTTTCAACTACAAGTTGTCAGTACATGATCAGTTATAATCCGGCCTTTATTGACCCGGTCTGGTTTCGACTACATGTCGCCAGTATTATATATGGATAATCTGGTGTTTATTACAACCGGATACGGTTTTATCATAAACCCGCAAAATATGGAAGGAGTTATCAGTACTCAAGATTGGCGTTATCACCCTTACTACAAAAAGTTGGGAAACCAACAATGTGATTCACCCTTACTGGTATGATATATTTCATATTTGATTATGCTTAAGTGCAACCTTGGTTATAAACCCGGGTTATATGTTGAGCATTATGACCCGTCCGACGGTAAACTGCCAGGATACTTTAAACTTGTTGTATGCAGAAACAGGTTGAATAAAGCATGATTATAAATCACCGGCGTTTATTAACCTGGCCTGGCTTTCGACTATAAGTTGCCAGTATGATGATAAATTATCAAGTGTTTATTAACCCAGACTGGCTTGGGATTATAAGTTGCCAGTATATATTTGGATTGCACCATTGGAACATGCGCTTATAAATCATTGGATTATATTATTCAAATCTTTAATAGCCAACATGGCTGGATTTTTATTATGGTTATCAATAACCAGTATTATAATTGAAGTTTTCAAAGTCGCTTTAGCGTAATGGATATTATTTTATCGATGGATATGATTTATTCTACAATGGAAGGAATAGTCCCAAGTCGCTGCAGGCTTACGACCCGACACTTGGGGGCTAAATTATTCAAGTTGAGATTATATCAAATATGCAAGTCTCATGTCGCTGCAAGCATGCACAATGAGCCGGCCCTTGGGGGCTAATGTAAAGTCATTTTTGGCCTTGTTGAAGACCCGACTCATCACATCATAATGAGCCGGCCCTTGGGGGCTACCAATTGCTCCTATCAATGATTCAAGGTACACAAGTCTGAATCCATTATATTCAAGGGTCCACTACTCAGTTGGTAAAGCACAAAGCTCTTAACGCTGTGGACGTGTGTTCAAGCCCCATGGTGGAGTTACATCATATGATGTTATTTTCAATAAAGCATGATTAAAATTATAAAGTCCCTGCTCACTATTACATAATGACCCGGCCCTTGGGGGCTACACTGGTTGAAGTTTTTTGAGCATTAGGCAATTACAAGTCCCATGTTGCTGCAAGCATGACAACCCTGCACTTAGGGGCTACATAATATGGAGTATTCAGTTTTTACTAAGTGACTGGGATGAACAACATGGATTTCTTCTTAAGTGTCATTATTTATATTGAAGCAAGTCTTAAGCCATCACTTTGTTCTGCTCAAGACTTGAGGGCAACAGGTAATATGAATATAAGGGAGAGAAATCTTCAAATTCTTGGTTTTGAATAAACCAGATTAACCCGACATCATCAATAATCATGAACCGGCATTGGCAACAATCATGAACCGGCGTTGGCAACAATCTTGACCCGGAATTATCAGTTCTGATAACCCGTCGATTTTGGAAATCATAGCTTGGCAAATTCTACATTTTCAAGCCGGCTGAATATCAGTTGAATATTTGAAGACCAATATTTTTGTCAAGTCAGAGCATTCAAGGCTGAATCAAATGGATTCTTTATTTACAATATTTATTCTACAAGAAAATTTATTATGAAGTTGGTCTATTGACCCAGATTTTGTAGAAGGAGGAATGACAATTGGAATTAAGGATGATCAGGTGCCAGTTTACAAGAATTCTGAACCCGGAGCACAACCTGTCAATTTTGTTCTTGTGTTTATTTTGCAGCATAAGTTTACCATGGAGAAATCCAAGCTAAACTTGGGGGATAATGTTGGGGATATACCCCACGGTGTAACCCGGCCGGAAGTATAACCCGGCCAGACTTGGCGATTCACCGGCGACCCACACTGACCAGACGTTTTACAAGCAACCTGACGAACATTATGACTCACTGATAACCCGGCGGGCGGGACAGACGGATGACAAGGCCTAAGGACCAGAAGGCCGGTGTATATTAATGGTGGGCCGGTTTAAGAGGAAAGGTATGAAGAATATTTACCTTACAAGGAGTTAAGACCCAGACTTGTATCTGGTTTGTATTAGAAGGTAGACTAGTCCTAATCCTAATAGGACTCCACATGTAACCCGCCCCTTCAACTTACGTAAGGAGGGGCAGGGCTCCCAAAAGAGGGACAAGCAAGAAGAAACAATCTCTAGGGCTAGAAACAAAGAGTCGGATTACCGGCGACTCTCTCGTGATGATAATGAGACCTAGCCTCAAACAGCATGTAGGGCTATTACCGGATGATGTTTCCCGGGGCCCGAAGCTGTCTAAACCCTTGTCTTATGTTGCGTCTCTCGATTCCGCTCAACCCCTCTCGAGCTACCACATAGATGCATTGGCCTCACGACTAAGTCCTCACACTAGGACATCTGCCGTGACAAATCCACGACAGGAAGGCTAGAGATCAAGATTCTTGTGATTGGATTGGATGTCTTGGTCTCAACACACGAGTAGGTGGTTCTCTCTCATAAAATGAATGCTGGAAGTGTAGGCACGTTCTGATGGCTCTCTCCGTGAATGGAGAATGGGTGGAGGGGTATATATAGCCTCCACACAAAATCTAACCCTTACACACAGATTCCCAAACTCGGTGAGACTGAATAGTGAAATTCTGTCAGATCGATTCAGTTCAAAATATGAATGTTAGGCTTTTCGGTGCGACCGACATGATCAACTCGGTGGGACCGATGTGCTAGGCTTAGGGCATAACTTAATCTTGGTGAGATCGATCACATGAACTTGGTGGGACCGATTTTAGTAATAGGCAAATAGAGAGTTGGTCAGGCAAAATCGGTGGGACTGATCGCTCTTTTCGGTGAGACTGAAACATTACGAAAAGGAAACAAGAGATTGCATTGCGAACTCGGTGGGATCAATTGCTCATTTTGGTGAGACCGAAACGTTATGAAGGGAAACAGAGAGTTTGCAATCCCATCTCGGTGATACCGAGTTCCCTATCGGTGAGACCAAAGTGATTAGGGTTTGTGGTAGTGGCTATGTCAAATGAACTCGGTGGCGCCGGATAGATCAAATCGGTGGGGCCGAGTTTGACTTTAGGTTTAGGACATATGTGGATATGAGAAAGTGGTTGAGTGTTTTTGGAGCATATCACTAAGCATTTTGAGCAAGTAAGCCATTAAGCAACACCTCATCCTCTTTTAATAGTATTGGCTTTCCTATGGACTCAATGTGATCTTGGATCACTTAAATGAAAATGTAGAGTCTAGAGCTTTTTGGCAACATGTGCCCTTAGCATTTTGAGGGGTCCACATCTCTAGTCCATGCCATGCCAATCATTGAACTTTCTGAAATGATCGTCTTGAAAGAGTATTAGTTCAATGAGTTATACATCGTTAAGAAATACCAAAACCACCCAGGGATTAGTTGCAATTTCAATCTCCCCCTTTTTGGTAATTGATGACAACATATAGATCAAAGCTTCGACAAATGATAATAAGAATGAAATACATCGTCACTTTGAGAAGTATGTGATAAACAATAGCTCCCCCTAATTTTTTGCATTATTTAAATTTTTCTTTTGAATGCAAATGCACAATCAATTAGGATGATGGGTTACTCTTCCATGTCACATACATCTTGGTGGAGCGCTCAAAATGATAGAAAGTGGAACATGCACTCATCACCAAGGCAAAGTGTGAATGATCATAGATAAGAGACAAATAATATCATCATGCAAAAACAAACATTAAGTATGATATGATCAAACACATGACCAAACAAGTATCTCACACACATAACCATAAAGCATCATCCAAGCAAGCAAGCAAATAAGTAGCAAAAAGAGCCAAAAAGAAGCGAAGCTCTCTCTCTCTCGAAGCCTATGATCTATACACTTCCTCCCTCTTTGGCAACAAGTTACGAAAAAGCTTGAAAATGCATAGTGTTATGCGGCTATCTAAGCTTGATCTTCAGGAGGTGGAGTGGAGAGGAATCCTGCAACAAATGCTTCTGAAAAGGTTGTAGGCACTGGAGGAGTTGCAACCGGAGGGGCAACTGAAGATGTGGTTGCAGGAGCTGAAGTTGTAGTTCTGGTGTTTGTCACTGGCACTGCTACAGACTTCTGTCTTCTAGGCACCCTTTGATAAACATTAGTGGTGGTCTTGTCACTCCTGTCCTCAAGCTCTTCTTGGATCTTCTCCACAGAAGTCTAAATTTCTGTCACCTTGACATCCAAGTCATGAAGTTTTGTCTCAAAATTTCTCTCAAGACTCTCTTGATTCTGAGTCAGGGTGGCCAATCCCTTCTCAATCCTGAAAGTAGCCTGAATGAGATAGCCAAGTTGGTCTTGTTTAGACTTGAGAAAAACTTGAGATGACTCTTCAGCATTTGGCATCTTGGCTGCCTTCTCTGCTTTTGCTTTTGCTCTCTTCTCCTGAGCCTCAACTAAATTAGGATCTGAAGCATCCATCACAATTGTGTTGTCCTCAGGCTTAGGTCTCAAGGGAAGGTGCTCTTTGTCCAACAGATACACACCTTTGCTCATCTTGGAGTTAATGAGCATCTGTATGTGTGGAGCATACCCACATCATCTCTTTTGGTCTGTTGTTGTTCTCTTGATGGTTTTAACTATCAAGCTCATCACTTTGAATTTTTGTGGTAAATCAAATAGCTGAAGCAAGTTGATGGAGTGGCCTCTGATCATCCTGTGATCTCATGATTTGGGCAACGAGGTATGCCTCAAAATGGTGTTCATGGTGCCCAGTCCTGACATCAGATAGTGTCGGGGATATACCCTGCGGCGTAACCCGGCCAGAAGTATAACCCGGCCGGACTGGACGACTCACTAAGTGACCCGCCCGAGCCTGGCGACTCATGGGTGACCCGACGAATGGGTCAGAGGAACAACAAGACCCGATGGCCTAGAAGGTGGTTGGAAGGCCGGTTCATATTATGGTGCGCCGGTTTATGAGGAAAGCACAAGGAATATTCTCCTACAAAGGAAGCAAGACTAGGACTCCACTTGTAATAGAGTAATCCTAATCCAACTAGGACTAGTCATGTAAACCGCCCCTTCAACATATATAAGGAGGGGCAGGGCTCCCCAAAGGGGGACGAGCAAGAAGAAACAATCGATAAGGCTAGACACAACTAGAGGAGAGCCGGTTTACGGCGACTCCCTCATGAGTATAATGAGACCTAGCCACAAACAACATGTAGGGTTGTTACCGGATGATGTTTCCCGAGGCCCGAAGCTGTCTAAACCCTTGTCTTGTGTGTTGATCCGCCCTGCGTCTCTCATCCCAATCAACCCCTCTCAAGCTACCACATAGATGTGTTGGCCTCACGACTAAGTCCTCACACTAGGACATCTGCCGTGACAATTCCACGACAGATAGTATACTGAGCCTAGCTTATGTGTCTCCAAGGCCTTGTCGAGTATCTTCTTGTCCATGTTGGCCATGGATTTTTTATCCTTCTTGCGCTCAGCATAGACATCAATATCATCCTCAGCTTCTTCAGGGGCATTAATCAGCTTGGCCCACTCAGCAACAGAAGACTGGTACCTAGTACCTTCAGACATCCAAACTATTTTGCCATCTGGGTAGAAATGAGTTATTGAATAGAACTGCATGATAAGCTCATCATTCTACTTGGTAAATTTCTGACTCACAAAGGTGTCAACTCCATTGAGTCTAACGCTCTCATGCACTCTAGGAAAATGCTGTGGTTACCTAACAGAAAAGATGAAGAGAAGGTTAGCAAATGACGGGAGCGGATGCAGTATTTTCCAAAGCCGGCCACATCGCAGGAAAGAGTACGGAGCGGTAAAAATAAGGGAAAAGGGGCCACAATCCGGAAACAGAGCTGGCCATGATCTGGACTACTGCGCCCGCCCGCGTGACGCCCGGCGGCCAGATCCGCCCGTCCTCGCTGAGCCGCCACATCTCCGCCTCCACCGTCATCTCATCCCTAAAGCGCCGTGACTCGCCCCCGCTTTGCCAAGGCACCCCCTGCTGATGTGATTTTGTCTTAGTGATACAAAGCAAAAGAAAATTGGAAGATAATGGAACACTTGGAGCAGTGCATGCATGCATGTTGACTCAAAGACTTGGAGCAGCGCGCCGCAGTCTGCCAACAATAATGGGGTAAGAGTCCCACTGGGCAAGGCATTATGCGTCATCGGCATCTGCGCTCATCTGATAATCACCAGGATCAATATTCATTATAAAGGTGTGCGTAAGGGACGCGCGCTTACATAACTTTTGCGCTAGCAATTATCCATGCCGTGCTGCCAAACGAATACGTTCGCAAGTCGTCGTTCTTGTGGCACATTTTACATACACTTGCCGAGATAGCGCCCACGATTGACTCGCCGTCCGCGCGGTTTACCGCACCTTAACTCGCCCGACCATATGGAGCATTGCTATTATCTACCATCAGGTGATATCCGTCTAAAATTATTTTATTAGCACTTATTGTTTTATCAAAGAACAATTTATCTTTTTCGTGGTCTGCAATGTTTTTATGCAGGATAATTATTTATGACAAAGGTATTGTTATACCGTGGACATGGAGCACGTGCCAGCATAAATTTTGCACTGGCGTTCTTCCGAGCCATGTTGCTCGACGGATACACGTGCAAATCTCCGCCCCCGCTGTTCAGTTTACATCCGTCCGCGCATGCGGCTGACTCATTGTCCACGCTGGTTTACAAACGTCATGGCCGACACACCCGTCCGCACCGGCATACCACACTGTGGCCGGTTCAGCCATGATTGATTTCAGCATCACCATAGTGATCATCAACTCTGTGGCGGATAATTTCCGGCCTAAACGAATCAGGTGCTATCCATCTAAGGTCTATTTATTAGCACGTATTATTTTTGTCAAAGAACAATTACTTTGATCTGTGTATTTTTATATATAGGACAATCATTCACTACAAATGTGGTTTATACCATGGGTATGGAGCACGGGCTGACAATATTCCGTCCGGAGATAGACTGTAACATATTACCCAATGAATGGATGCGCACAAGCCACCGCCCGTGCGGCCCGGTCTACATCAACTAGCCGGGACTGCGTCTGTGATTGACCTGCGCATCCGCACCGGCTTACAATGCCACGGACAACTCGCCCGTCCGCTCTCGTGGCCGGTTCACGCGTCTGCGCCGGCTTACAACAAGGAGGACAACTTGCTTGTCCGCACCGGCGTACGACGCCGTGGCCGACTCATCTATGTTGCCTCTGATGCTGCGGACATCTTTACTGTCCGTCTCTCGCGGCCCGGTCTACATCAACACACCGGGCCTCACCTTTCTGCATGAGCTATTTATTGAGTATGAGCAAGTCACAGCTTGAGTAGCCCGGATTTCTTTCAACAAAATGGAGGCAAATTATCATATACTATCAGCCGCCGTCTATACTGGGTGGCTCAACGGGCAGGCGCACAAGTCGCCGCCACTACAGTTTGGTTAACTTCAAATCGGTAGTTGGAAGGAACCATTGGCCGAGTTGCTGACACGGCTCATACGGGATCATTTATAACCCGCCGCAGTTACCTCAACCTTCTGTGGATTCACATCTTGCTATCAACACCAATGATATACAACTTATGCCGGTTTATATCACGGTCAAATATGGAGAATCTCAAGCCAACTCCTTGAGTCGCCTTGAGACTCGGGGGCTACAATGATATGACTCAGCAAGTGTTGCCGGTTTTCGGTGAATTCAAGAAGCCCGGGACATTGGAGGGAAAGATAACCCGGTCCTGGAGGCTACTACCATATTTATGAAAGTATAAAGGTTGTCAGAAAATTTCCGGTTCAAAATGAAGAATGCCGGTTTAAAATCCGGTTCAAGGGAAATCCGTTCTCCCACAAAGCTCTAAAGCTCTCAAATCCGGTTTAAGAATTTCCAGTTCAAAAAGAATTAATCTCTCGCAAGTTCGAGTTTAAAGCTCGTCAGAAAATTTCCGGCTGAAAATGAAGATTCCGGTTTAAGATCCGGTTCAAGGGAAAGATGTCTCCCATAAAGCTTTGAAGCTCTCAATATCCGGTTTACCATCCGGTTCAAGAAGAATTTATCTCATGCAATAAGTTAAAGGTTGCCGAAGAGGACCTGCTGCCCTAACGCGCGGTTCAAACATGGGTATCCTGCCTTATGGGCTCATCTTCATATGATCACTTGGGGGCTTCATGTTCAAACATAGGTGTATTCACCAAAGACAACATAGTGTTACTACCCTCTTGATGCGGCTATCAAGCCAATATTATCATAAGAGCATAAAACTGGTTACATGGGGGCTTCATCTTACAAAGCGGAGTTCTGTCCATTAATCCGGCTATCACGCCACAATACAGCTTGGGAGCTTCACACCCAAGGGGCCAAACAGAGTCTTGTTTCTATGCACAGCTCAAACATAGGCACCCATAGAGCACAACTCACAAAGTTACTTGGGGGCTCTTTGTGCAAGGCAACAAAGAGTTTAAAAGGACCCTTGTAATATGCTATCAAGCATGCTTGGAAGCCTGGTGTATTCACCTAAAACCCTGGGTTAACCTGCCTTTATCAAGTAAGCCACTCCTCCCAGGTAATCCTGGCATGACCCGCCGAATGTTTGACAAGTCAATCTTATATAGACCCTGAACTTGTCAAAGTTAAAACGACGATTGGTTAATTGGAGGCCCATCTTGAAAGGCTTTGCAAAATGGTTTAACTCAGCGGCCTGGCAGCCCATGAAAAGCCTCGAATTTGGGCCTGGCAGCCCTTGAAAAGCCTCGACTACACGGTTTTATTTGCCTTTGTCAAGATTTTTTCTCTTTGATAAGGTTTTACGGTAAACCGGCGTCTACTGACCCGGCATGACTATAAGTCATCAAATTAACCCGGTGTTTGTTAAACCGGCTTGGCTTTCAGCTACAAGTTGTCAGACCACATTCAATTATAAACCGATGTTTATTAACCCAGCCTGGCTTTGACTATAAGTCGCCAGGATGATCGTCCGGAGTTTATCATAACTCGGCATGATTTCATTACAAACCAGCAAAGCATGGTGGGAGTTGTCAGCACTCCAGATTTGAGTTATCACCCTCACTAGAAAAAATTGGTAAACCCACGACGTGATTCAATGTCACAGGTATGACATATCTCATATTTGATTATTCTTAAGTGCAGCCTTGGTTATAAACCCGGGTTATACGTTGGGCATTATGACCCGTCCGGCGGTAAACCGCCAGGACACTTTAAACTTGTTGTATGCAGAAACAGGTTGAATAAAGCATAATTATAAATCAGCGGGGTTTGTTAACCTGGTATGGCTTTGGACTATAAGTCACCAGTATAAATTCGGATTGCTCCATTGGAATCGTGTGCTTATAAATCATTGGGTATATTATTCAAATCTTTAATAGCCAACATGGCTGGATTTTTATTATGGTTATCAATAACCATTATTATGATTAAGGTTTTCAAAGTTGCTTTAGCGCAATGGCTATCATATTATCAATGGATATGATTTATTCTACAATGGAGGGAATAGTCCCGAGTCGCTGCAGGCTTACGACCCGGCACTTGGAGGCTACATTATTTAAGTTGAAATTACATCAAATACACAAGTCTCATGTCGCTGCAAGCATGCACCATGACACTTGGGGGCTAATGCAATGTCATTGTTTGCTCACCTTATTGAGGACCCGACTCATCACATCGTAATGAGTCGGCCCTTGGGGGTACACATCATTGCTCAAATCTACATGATTATATTTACAAAGTCCCTGATCATTATTACATAACGACCTGACCCTTGGGGGCTACACTAATTGAAGTTTTTATGAGCATAAGGCAATCTCAAGTCCCAGGTTGCTGCAAGCATGACAAACCGGCACTTGGGGGCTACATATATGGAGTATTCAGTTCTTTGCTAGTGACTGAGATAAACAACATGGATTTCTTCAAAGTGGCAGTAATTATATGGAAACAAGTCTCAAATCATTACTTTGTTCTTTTCAAGACTTGGGGGCTATAGGTAATATGGATATAAGGGAGAAATATCTTCCAATTTCCAGTTTTGAGCAAATTAGATTGACCCGGCATCACCAATCATTATGACCTGGTGTCTCCAACAATCATGAACCGGCATTGGCAACAATCATGAACCGGTGTTGGAAACAATCATGACCCGGAATTATCAGTTTTTATAACCCAGCAATTTTGGAAATCATAGATCAGCAAGTTCTACATCTTCAAACCGGCTGAATATTAGTTGAATATTTGAAGACCAATATTTTTGTCAAGTCAGAGCGTTGAAGGCCTAATCAAATGGATTCTTTATTTACAATATTTCTTCTACAAGCAAATTGATTATGAAGTTGGTCTACTGACCCAGATTTTCTAGAAGGAGGAAATGACAAGGATTTAAGGATGATCAGGTGTCGGTCTACAAGAATTTTAAACCCGGAGCACAACCCGTCATTTTCGTTCTTGTGTGTATGTTGCAGATTAGTTTAACATGGATAAATCCAAATTAAACTGGGGCCTAATGTCGGGGATATACCCCGTGCATAACCCGACCGGAAGTATAACCCGGCCGGACTGGACGACTCACTAAGTGACCCGCCCGAGCCTGGCGACTCATGGGTGACCCGGCGAATGGGTCAGAGGAACAACAAGACCCGATGGCCCAGAAGGTGGTTTATGGAAGGCCGGTTCATATTATGGTGGGCCAGTTTATGAGGAAAGCACAAGGAATATTCTCCTACAAAGGAAGCAAGACTAGGACTCCACTTGTAATAGAGTAATCCTAATCCAACTAGGACTAGTCATGTAAACCGCCCCTTCAACACATATAAGGAGGGGCAGGGCTCCCCAAAGGGGGACGAGCAAGAAGAAACAATCGATAAGGCTAGACACAACTAGAGGAGAGCCGGTTTACGGCGACACCCTCATGAGTATAATGAGACCTAGCCACAAACAGCATGTAGGGTTGTTACCGGATGATGTTTCCCGGAGCCTGAAGCTGTCTAAACCCTTGCCTTGTGCGTTGATCCGCCCTACGTCTCTCATCCCAATCAACCCCTCTCAAGCTACCACATAGATGTGTTGGCCTCACGACTAAGTCCTCACACTAGGACATCTGCCGTGACAATTCCACGACAGATAGTATACTAAGCCTAGCTTATGTGTCTCCAAGGCCTTGTCGAGTATCTTCTTGTCCATGTTGGCCATGGATTTTTGGTCCTTCTTGCGCTCAGCATAGACATCAATATCATCGTCAGCTTTTTAGGGGCATTAATCAACTTGGCCCACTCAGCAACAGAAGACTGGTACCTAGTACCTTCAGACATCCAAAATATTTTGCCATCTGGGTAGAAATGAGCTATTGAATAGAACTGCATGATAAGCTCATCATTCCACTTGGTAAATTTCTGACTCACAAACATGTCAACTCCATTGAGTCTAAAGCTCTCATGCACTCTAGGAAAATGATCTTCATTAGCATCAATATATTTCCAGCCCACCCACTTCATGTCACACACAATGGGCTTCTTATCTAGGAGCACAGTCTCATAGAAGTCCTGATGTTCCTTAGTGTGAAATTTGTAGTCCACAACAGTTCTTCTCCTCACAGCATAAGGGTCTAATTGTCTCCACAATATGAGACTAGCATCCTTTCTCTCCTTCATATTTTCAGCCACTGGATAATTGTCATCATGATCAGGAATTTTTGGCTTCAATTTTATGAGCACTTGGGCTTCCTCTTCTTCTACTTCATTTTCAGGCACTAGAGCCTTGTTCTTTTCTGCAACAGGAATGTTTCTGGTGCTTCTCTTTTGTGCAGGATTGGAAGCTTGAGTTGGAGCTTTGGGGGCAGTCTTGGGCTTTGAAGGAGCAACCCCAGACTTGATGGCATCCCCCATCAGCTTCTGAGACTAGGCAGGAGGTGCATCTTGCTCTTCCTCCTCCTCCTCTTCTTCAGAATCTCTAGCCATAGATGGCTTTCCAATTACTCTGGCAATGGTTTTCCTGACCCTATCCTTTCTTTTCTTTCCATCAGCATCTTCTCGTGCCTCAAGAGTAAACACCATGGTTTCTTGTGTTGATGCTCTGGCTTTTGACATGGGAATCCTTCTGGCAGGAGCTTTCTTCTTCATGCCTGTCTTGGTGTTAGCAGTTGTGGCAAACTCTTTCTTGACCACTTTCTTCTTGGAAGTGACATCCTCAGCCACAAAATCTTCATCCTCAGAATCAGATGTTCTCTTCTTCCTCTGACTTGTTGTTGCCTTTGGCAGGTTGCTGGGACTACTTCTGCTCCCTTCATCATAGTTGTCAGAGGGACTAGTGCCCTCACTCATGTTGACTTGTTCCTTAGACTTGTTCTGGCTATCACTCTGATCTGACATGGCTGACACTGCAAGCTAACCCTGTGAATAGTTATAGATGAGGTAGAGTGGATGAGCATCATAAAGTGCAGAGTTTTTGCAAAACAATTGAGTCAAAAACTTAGTTAATGTTTTCTATAGAAAGCATTTCGGAGATACTGATTTAGAAACTCGGTGACACCGAAGCAACAATCTGTGTCTAAACTAGTGATGTCGGTCAGACCGAGGCATAGTTCGGTGACATTGATATTGCTAGGGTTTCATAAAGTTCTGAACTCGGTCACATCGATTTGTAAGTTTTGGTCAGACCAAAAATCACAAGTGCAATGGCCTAAGCCAAATCGGTGAGACCGATTTCTACAACGCGGTCGGTCCGACATGAGTTTGGCAGAAACCTAACCCTAAATTTTCGAATCAAATCTAGACTAAAGGAAGTTTTTGCTGGATAGGATAATCTCAAACTTGTCAAGAATCATGGCATTGTCTCTGTGCTAAGAATTGGATTGAGAAAACACAGAGGGTCGAACTCATACCCTAATTTGGCGATGAGCTTGCTACGGCGGCAACGGCGGCGGAGATTTCCATTGACGATGGCGGAGAACAGCGGCATGAGGTCGCTGACGACGAGGAGATGATCAGGATACCTGAGTCGGCAGAGCAGGATACATGCTGGCGAAAGTTGCTAGGAGGAATTTCCAAATTTTGATCTGTCGGTATTTTTATCTCGACCCTGTCGGTGTGACTAAGTGGAACGATTCGGTGGCACCGAGATGCAGAATCGCAAACGGTTGCTGAACTCGGTGTGACCGAATTGTTCAAATCGTTTGCACCGAGATTGAAAACCTAGATCAACTCAATGAACTCGGTTTGACCGAAAGGAATGAATCGGTCAGACTAAAATGCATAGAGAGGTTTTGGAAGTTTAAGCCTATGACAAAACGGTGACTCTGAGTGCTCCTCACCTAGAGGGTTCGAATCTGACTTGATCAAACTTTGTGATGTAGCATGAATAGAGTTTGAGACAAGAAAAGCATAGATAGATAGAGGGAGTTATTAGGCACTCTTGTCCATCCATTTGGCAAAAGAAAATGAGCCAGACAATCAAAGCAACAAATGGATGTCCTTGAATGAGAAAAATATGCAATCAACATGCTCACACAATAAAATGGCAAATGAAATATGTGGCAAAGCATGCACAATCACTCTAGCATCTATCAAGCAATTGGCGATGACTAGGTCATCTATATATGAGTATATTGACTTAGGAGTCAAATCAGAACATTTGGTCATAGGTCATACTCATCGTTTAAGAACAAATGGGGTTACCACTTTTACATAAAGCATTGTTGTGTTCACACCATGAGATTTGCTTTAGCCCAATTTTTAGAGTAAAGCTCCCCCTAGATGTGATATACCCCTAAGAGGGATGAACTAACCTTGGGTTTTGTCGATGATGACTTCATGTAGGTGTTGAAGATGTGGATGCTCATTGTTGATGTAGATCAGTTGGAGCAATCCATTGGAGTGAGTTGCACTTTCAATACCTACATGGGTTAGTCCCACAAGGAACAAACAAGGATGTCCATAGACATAGAGTGAAGCACACGCAAGATGATATCCATGAAAGCATTAGATTACCTTGTCCCTTGTCTTACCAACAAGAGGGTTTGTGACTCCTTGATCTAGTGCAAGATGTGGAAGTTGTTTGCGCTTGTCCTTGCCAAAATGAATATGAGTGAAAATGTTGGCAGACTCACCCTCAAGAGGTCTCTAGTTCTTCTTCTTCGGAATCCACATCATCTTGATGGTAATCCTTGGGGTTGTAGATGAACTTGATGAAGTAGAACTTGATGTGGACTTGGCAACCCACTTGACCAAGGCCTTTGGAGCATCTTAAAATGCATCAATCTCTTATTGAAGCTTGTCCTTGCCTTTTAGCTTGTGGTCTTGTGGTGGAAGATCATCCTGGGCTTGTCCCCTTGAAGGAAGTAGGATCATACTTCTCTTGTTGAGGAACAAACTTCATCTTGGGGTATTGATCTTCTTCCCACTCAACTCCATTGGCATTGAACTTTCGTTCAAAACCAACACCTTGATTCTTCCGGTGCCTTCCTTCCTTCCATACAATTTCCTCAAATTGCTTACTTCCGGCAAGGCTCTTGTAAACACCTTTCTCTATAATTCCCTTCAATAAGCTATCTTCTTGCTCAAGTGTAACTTGGCTAAGAGAACCATTAGTGGAATCAAGAGGACTACTAGAAGCAACAATAATGGATTTAGCATGATTATTGTTACTACTAGAAGAAGAATCTTTCTTACTCTTGTTGCTAGATTTTACTTGTGGCATGTAAGTAGACAAGAGTAAATGCTTGGCAATGTAAGAAGAACTTTTCTTACGAAGATCATCATTGATTGCCTTTAAGAACCCATGCTCTTGCTCAAGATTGAGCTTTTCAAAGCATAGTTTCTCATGAGTTTTTAAAAGCTCTCAATGATCTTCTAAGGTAGTTTCATGAGCTAACTTAAGAGTGTTTAGTTCTTTAGTTAGACGCTCAATCTCCTTCTTATCATTGTCATTCGTTTCATCTTGAATAGCCTGATTAATAGCAATTTAATCATAGTATTCATCACTAGAGTTGTCAACAAGTAAACCATCATCACCTACCAAATCATCTTCATCACTATTGAAATCAACATACTCGGGGTGTGATACCTTGGGGCCTTTAGCCATGAAGCATCTTCCAATTCCTTCATTTGGTGACTCAAATATGTCATAGGAGTTGGTTGACACAAGTGCTAGACTGGCAACACCTTCATCTTGAGTATATTTGGAGTTGGAGTGATAACTCCTCTTGGAGTGGTGGTCAGAGTTGTAACCGGATACCCATTCAACAACATGAGCTTGATGTCTTTGTTTTGTGTAGCTCCTTGATGACTTGTTCTTCATATCCGAATCCTTGCTTCTATGAGAGGTTCTTCGTTCATAGCGATCATCTCTACCCCTTCTCTCTCTTGGAGGTGGTTCTTCCCTTTTCCTTCTCCTTTTAGGTGAGTCTTCTCTTCTTTTGTAGGGAGCCGTACACTCACTGGAGTAGTGTTCGGGTCTTCCACAATTGTAGCAGTTTTGCTCACGACTAGAAGATCTTTTGTCATTGTAGGACCTTGACTTGGAACACCTTTCCTTGCTTCTACTCTTGTAGAACTTGTTGATATTCTTCACCATTAAGCTCAATTCTTCATTGAAGGCTTGTTTCTCACTTGATGATGTAGGAGCATCACATTAGGCTTTGTAAGCACCACTAGACTTGTTGTGAAGCTCTTCTTTATCCTTGAGTGACATCTCATGAGCAACAATTCTTCCAATGACTTCGGTTGGCTTGAGATCTTTGTAATTTGGTATCATTTGGATCAAAGTGCACACGGTATCATACTTTCCATCCAAGGCTCTTAGGATCTTCTTGATGATGAATTTGTCAGTCATCTCTTCACTTCCTAAGCCGGCAATCTCATATGTGATGAGAGCAAGCCTAGAGTACATTTCAGCGACACCTTAACCATCCTTCATTTTGAACTTGTCAAGTTTGTCGGATATCGGGTTCCAACTAAACTGAAAGGGGTCGAGAAGAGGTGTCTAGAGGGGGGGGTGATTAGACACTATGTACCAAAAGTTGCAGTTTTTAATTTCTTTAAGTTGAAGTGGAATTTTGGCACAAGTTTAAGAATCACAATACATATCAAGCAAGCATGCAAAGAGTATATGAGCAGCGGAAAGTAAAGCATGCAACTTGCAAGAATGTAAAGGGATGGGATTGGAGTGTGCAAACGCAATTTGCAGACACGGAGATTTTTGAGCCATGGTTCTGATAGGTGGTGCTATCGTACATCCACGTTGATGGAGACTCCAACCCACGAAGGGTAATGGTTGCGTGAGTCCACGGAGGGCTCCACCCACGAAGGGTCCACGAAGACGCAACCTTGTCTATCCCACCATGGTCGTCGCCCACGAAGGACTTGCCTCACTAGGGGTAGATCTTCACGAAGTAGGCGATCTCCTTGCCCTTACAAACTCCTTGGTTCAACTCCACAATCATGTCGGAGGCTCCCACGTGACACCTAGCCAATCTAGGAGACACCACTCTCCAAGTAGTAACAAATGGTGTGTTGATGATGAACTCCTTGCTCTTGTGCTTCAAATGATAGTCTCCCCAACACTCAACTTTCTCTCACAGGATTTGCATTTGGTGGAAAGAAGATTTGAGTGGAAAGCAACTTGTGGAAGGCTAGAGATCAAGATTTTTATGGTAGGATTGGAATATCTTGACCTCAACACAAGTGTAGGTGGTTCTCTCTCAGAAAATGTAAGGTGGAAGTGTAGGTTTGTTCTGATGGATCTCTCCACGAATGAAGAGTGGGTGGAGGGGTATATATAGCCTCCACACAAAATCTAACTGTTACACACAACTTACCTATCTCGGTGGGACCGAATTAAGAAACTCGGTCGGACTGATTCAGCAAATCTAGTGACCGTTAGGTTTTTCGGTGGGACCCACATGCGACTTGGTAGGACCGATATGGTTAGGGTTAGGGAATAACGTAATCTCGGTGAGACTGATTACACAAACTCGGTGAGACCGATTTTGGTAATAAGCTAACCAGAGAGTTGGTCAGGCAAACTCGGTGAGACCGATTTGCTCATCTCGGTGAGACCGAAATGTTACGAAAGGGAAACAGAGAGTTTGCATTGTAGTCTCGGTAGGACCGATTACTCAAACCCGGTGAGACTGATTTTGGTAATGGACATACACAGCGAGATTACAATTCCATCTCGGTGAGACCGAGATCCCTATCGGTGAGACCAATTTGCCTAGGGTTTGTGGTAGTGGCTATGACATCTGAACTCGGTGGCGCCGGATAGAAAGAATGGGTGGGGCCGAGTTTGACTTTTGGTTTTGGTCATATGTGGATGTGAGAAAGTAGTTGAGGGCTTTGGATCATATCACTAAGCATTTTGAGAAAGAGCCTCATTAAGCAACACCTCATCCCTCCTTGATAGTATTGGCTTTTCCTATAGACTCAATGTGATCTTGGATCACTAGAATAGAAAATGTAGAGTCTTGAGCTTTGAGCTTGAGCCAATCCTTTTGTCCTTAGTATTTTGAGGGATCCACTTCCTCTAGTCCATGCCACTCCATTGTTGAACTTATCTGAAACATACTAGGTAAGAGTGTTAGTCCAACAAGAGATATTTGACATTAATTACCAAAACCACCCAGGGAGCACTTGTGCTTTCAATCTCCCCCTTTTTGGTAATTGATGGCAACATACATCAATGCTTTAGATAAAGATATAGAGAATAACGAGTAAAGCTTTGGAAAGACATGTAACAAGCATAGGCTCCCCCTACATGTATGCAATCATGTAAGTATGGAATATAGAAGCATGTGAATGCATAAGCATGATAGAGAAGGCAGTGTATTACATGTATCTTGGCTATATGCATCAGAGCAAAAGATGTGAATATGGAAAAAGTACCTTCATGCTCATGAGTCCGTCTTGCAAACAGTATGTACATCAGCAACAGACCCTCATACACATGATTGTGCTGCATATACTTACCTTGTGGTCTTGAGTTGGCTTAGGATGGAATGAACCTGTGAAAATAAGGTTAGATAACACAGATGCACCTACTAGCCAGAGCAAACAAAGGAAACCACAAGAGTAACAAGACTGGGATGATATGTAGAGTGAGTACTAAGTACCACATTGAGCATAGACATGTCCCCAAAGGTAAAGATGTGCAATGAATTCAAGGAATTCCTTCCCTTAGATGTCTTACTGCCCCTGAATCTAACATGGGATATTGGGAGAAGATAGGGAATAGAAAATCAGAGCTAATGCAAACAAACAAATATGAACATGTCTTTCCCCTCTTGAAGACATGTGACTTCTCTCCTCTTGAACACCAAGCATCTGGGATCCTTGAAGATTACTCTCTCCTTGAGTATTTTTCCCCCTAGAGATATGATTAGGCTTTGATGTGATCTCTCTCTCCCCCTTTGACATCAATTTCCAAGAAGTGTTCTTCTGGATTTTGTCATGAATGGGTTTGGTCCTTGAGTCACAGAACAAAGCAGCAAGTTGAATATGATGTTGGTAGCGGACAAGGTTCATTGAGTGGAGCTGGATCAAAATGAACTCAGGAACAAGTGGCAACCTGTTTTTCCTGTTGTGAAATTGGTGGCACTGAGGTGTATGCTTCAGTAGCGCCGAAAGGTTTCGGTTGGACCGAACACTACGGACAGGTGTGACTGAGTTCATGACAGAGAAAACACTTGTCACCTCAGCTCACTAGACAAGTAAGATCTCACAAGGATTTGCAATGAATTGGATGCAAGGAAATGCAAAACAGAAAGTAAAAGAAAAGAGACATAACAGAAATCTAGATGAAGTTTTTTTTGAATAGGGAAACAAAATGCATGAGACTAATGCGAGTCCACAGAAAAGAAACACGGGAGAACTTCATATAGAATTGATCGGCGACAAAGTCACCTATGTTAGAGTATATTGACTTAGGAGTCAAGTAAGATCACTTGATCATAGGTCATACTCATCGTTTAAGCTCAAAATGGGGTTATCATTTTTCGGTTAAGCATTTTGATGTACTCACATCTTATCGAGTTGCTTTGACTCATGTCTTGGAGTAAAGCTTCTCTAAGAAGGAATAACATACCTTGGGTGGTGGTGTTGATCGTGATCATGTAGTTGAACTTGTGTGGATTGCTCAAAGTTGATGTAGCCCATCGAGAGTTGGGAGCACCACTTGGAATTTGAGTTCATCTACCAACATGTGTAAGTTTTGCAAGGAATAGCACTTTTATATCCAAGATGACAATCATGAATCTCTATAAAACATTTGTCAAAGGATATGTTTGAATAGTTCCGTGCTTCCTTGACTTCAACCACCATTGTGTAGAGACTTGGTGATGTAGAGATCGCTCAAGATGTGAGTGAGTTGCAATCTCATAGATTTAGATTCATCCAAGTTCCTACATGGGTTAGATAACATGCAAGGTGCAAATATATCCAAGACATAAGATTATCATCATAAGAGAAATATCAAGGGTTAGTCATAGACTCATGTCTTGCATGTATCCAAAATGGAGTTCCTACTCCAAGTTTGAAGCATCAGTGATGTTCAATTCACCTTTCAACCTTCAAAACACTTTCTCATCAAGTGGTTTAGTGAATATATCAGCTAATTGCTTTTCGGTGCGAACATGCTTAAGATTAATTCCCCTTTGGCAACATGATCTCGAATGAAATGATGACGAACTTAAATATGCTTAGTTCGAGAATGTTGCACAGGATTGCGAGCAATCTTGATAGCACTTTCATTGTCACAAAGCAATGGAACATGTTTCACATATATCCCATAATATTTAAGAGTTTGGGTCATCCAAAGCAATTGAGCACAACATGAACCAGCAGGAATGTATTCCGCTTCGGCGGTGGATAAGGATACCGAGTTTTGTTTCTTGGAAGACCAAGATACAAGAGATCTACCAAGAAATTGACAAGTACCTGAAGTGGACTTTCTATCAACCTTGTCACCGGCATAGTCCGAGTCGAAGTAGGCAACAAGATCGAAAGAGGCCCTCTTTGGATACCAAATGTCAAAATTTGGTGTATGAATTAAGTATCTCACTATCCTTTTCACAGCCTTAAGATGACATTCTTTAGGAGTAGCTTGATATCGTGCACACATGCACACACTTAGCATAATATCGAGACGTGAAGCACATAGGTATAACAATGAACCAATCATGGAGCAATAAACCTTTTGATCAACTGGTTCACCATCTTTGGTCAAATCAAGATGTCCACTAGTAGGCATGGGTGTAGTCATACCTTTGCATTCTTGCATATTGAACTTTTTGACTAAGTCCTTGGTGTACTTCGTTTGAGAGAAAAACGTACCTTCCTTAGTTTGCTTGATTTGCAAACCAAGAAAGAATTTGAGTTCACTCATCATTGACATCTCAAACTTCTCCGACATTAGCTTTCCAAACTTTTCACTAAAATGTGGGTTAGTTGATCCAAATATAATATCATCGACATAAATTTGGCACACAAATAGTTCTCCATTAACCCTTTTAGTAAATAGAGTAGAATCTATTTTACCAATTTCAAAGCCTTTTTCAATAAGGAACTTGGTCAAGCATTTATACCAAGCTCTAGGAGCTTGTTTAAGTCCATAAAGAGCTTTGTGAAGTTTTTAAACATGATTAGGTTTCTTAGGATTGACAAAGCTGGGAGGTTGCTTAACATAAACTTCCTCCTCTATTTCACCATTTAAAAAGGCACTTTTAATGTACATTTGGTACAAGGTGATATCATGGTGATTAGCATAGGCAAGTAAGATGCGAATGGACTCAAGTCTAGCAACGGGAGCATAAGTCTCACCATAGTCCATACCTTCGACTTAAGTGTAGCCTTGGGCGACGAGACGTGCTTTGTTGCGAACTACTTGTCCATCTTCATCTTGCTTGTTGCAAAACACCCATTTGGTATCGATGATGTTGTGGTTGTTGTCGGGCTTCTCAACCAATGTCCAAAATTGATTTCTCTCAAAGTTGTGTAGCTCTTCATGCATAGCGTTTATCCAATCCGGATCTTCCAATGCTTCTTCACCCTTCATAGGTTCAATGCTAGAGATGAATGAATAGTGTTCACAAAAGTTAGCTAAACGAGTTTTAGAGCGAGTGATTCTCCCGGTTGGAATATCATTGTAGATTTGCTCGACGGGATGGTCTTTAGCAATTCTTGCTCGAACTCATGAAAGCTTTTGCTTGGATCTTGGTTGAACATCTTCTTCATCTTGTTCTTCTTCTTGGCCTTCTTCATTGCACTACTAGGAAAAGGGCTATAGATGGAGTTGACACTAATGGCGCACCAGACATGTGGTGCGCCATTACTATATACTAATGGCGCACCATGTGTTGGTACGCCATTAGTGTGGTAGACACTAATGGCGCACCACGTCCATGGTGCGCCATTAGTAAAAAAAAATTTAAATTTTTTCAAAACTACTAATGGCGCACCGTGGGAGTGGTGCGCCATTACTAGTTGAACTAGTAATGGCGCATCACATCCACGGTGCACCATTAGTAAAAAAAATTTATTTTTTTTTAATTTTTGTCAAAACTACTAATGGCGCACCGTGGGAGTGGTGCGCCATTACTAGTTGAACTAGTA
>NC_041393.1:91524992-91525781 GCF_002162155.2 Triticum dicoccoides | reverse complement strand
GTGGATCGCCTTTTCAGTTTTAAAAAAAAATAAAAGAAAATGATGAAAAAGTCAAAAAAATAAAAGAAAATAAGTTTCCCATGTGATATGTGGTCTAGTTGTTGGGAAAATTTGCAAATATGAATTTCTACTTCATTTGCAAAATCTCTCAAGAATTTGTAAAAATGGGCATAACTTTTGCATACTAACTCGGATGAAAAAGTTTTTTATATGAAAAATCATCTACTCGAAAAGTTACATCCGAATTTAACTGGGGGAACCCCGTTAAACATTTTCAAAATCCTCAAAAACCTAACAGAAAAAAGATACGGGGCTTTTAAGATCTCGAGAGGCAAAAAATTCAAACTTACTAATGGCGCACCTGCCCATGGTGCGCCATTAGTATCTTCCCGCCTTCAAAATTCAAAATAGGTCAACAAAATAAAAAAAGTTACTAATGGCGCACCTGCCCATGGTGCGCCATTAGTATCTTCCCGCCTTCAAAATTCAAAATAAGTCAAAAAAATAAAAAAAATATACTAATGGCGCACCTGCCCATGGTGCGCCATTAGTATCTTCCCGCCTCCTCTCCTCTCCTCCACTCCATCCCCTCCTCTCCTCTCCTCCACTCATTCTCCTCCTCTCCTCCACTCCATCTTCCCTACTCTCTTCCACCATACTACCCTCCTCCTCTCCAGCGACCTCCTCCTCCTCCTCTCCGGCGACCTCCTCCTCCTCTCCGGCGACCTCCTCCTCCCTCCTCTCCTCCCCTCCCCTCCCCTCACGATTTCTCCTCCCTCCTCTCCGGTG
>NC_041393.1:91464831-91524474 GCF_002162155.2 Triticum dicoccoides | reverse complement strand
CCTCTCCGGTGAGCTCCTCCTCCCTCCTCTCCTCCCATCTCCTCATGGTTTCTCCTTCCTCCTCTCCGATGCTCCGGTGAACTCCTCTCCGGTGACCTCCTCCTCCTCTCCGGCGATGTAGGCGAGTGCCTCTCCGGTCACCTCCTCCTCCTCCTCTCCGGCAAAAGAACACGGCAAAAGAACGTACAAGATCCAAAAACGGGAACAAAATTTGAAATAATATCATGCAAAAAAATGAGAAAAAAAACGAGCAAAAAATGGGCAAAAAATCGCGATCCAGATCCAAATTCAAAATTCAAAAATAGCAATGGCGCACGGTGGGGATTAGACGGTGCGCCACTACTATTTTCCCTCCTTCAAAATTCAAAAATACTAATGGCGCACCATGGTCTATACTAATGGCGCACCAGTGGCCTGTACTAATGGCGCACCGTGGCCTATACTAATGGCGCACCAGTGGTGCGCCATTAGTATACTAGATACTAATGGCGCACCAGTGGTGCGCCATTAGTAGAAATTACTAATGGCGTGCTAGTAATGGCGCACCAGTGATGCGCCATTAGTAGGCAAAACTGGTGCGCCATTAGTAGGCCTTTTCCTAGTAGTGTTGTTGGCGTTGTTGTTCTCTTGTCATGGTGGAGAAGGAGGTTGTTGACGTTCATATTGGTGTATTTCCTCGTTTTCTTCATCTTGGTGTGTCCCACTTGTGGATGCTTCCGTATCAACTCTTGGTTCACCTTGTCGTGAGGTAGAAGCTTCCACTTGGACAGACGAGGTACTCTCCTTCACCTCCGTTGGACAAACCTTGCCAATAGACAAGTCTTGGATTGCTTCCGAAGGATCTTTATCTCCTACATCAATTGGCAATTGCTCTACTTGCGAGCCGTTAGATTCATCAAACTTCACATCTACCATCTCTTCAACCTTTCAGGTGAAATTGTTGTAGACACAGTAAGTGTGATAGTTTGAGCCATAACCAAGTAGGAAACCTTCATGAGACTTAGAAGCAAATTTAGAACGATGATGCTTATCAAGAATGTAGCACTTTGAGCCGAATACTTGAAAGTATGGAACTTGGGGTTTGTTACCGGTGAGGAGCTCGTACGCCGTCTTGCCGAGTAGCTTGTGAAGATACAAGTGATTTGTTGCATGACAAGCTGTCTCAACCGCTTCAGCCCAAAAGTGCTTCGGCGTCTTGTACTCATCAAGCATCATTCGTGCCATTTCGATGAGCGTCCGGTTCTTCCTCTCAATAACTCCATTTTGTTGAGGTGTGTACGTAGCCGAGAACTCATTTGAAATCCCTTCTTTGTCAAGAAAGGTGTCCACATTTGCATTCTTGAACTCCGTTCCGTTGTCACTGCGAACCTTCTTGATCTTAACTTCAAATTGATTTTGGGCCTTCCTAGCGAAGTTTTTGAAGATCCTTTGGACCTGCGATTTATCATCGAGAAATAACACCCACGTAAATCTTGAAAAATCATCAACTATAACTAGACCAAAATAATTTCCACCGAGACTTTTGTAAGTGTTGGGACCAAAAAGATCCATGTGAAGTAGCTCGAGTGGCCTCCTTGTGGTCATGATGTTCTTCACGGGATGCCTTCCTTCAACCTGTTTACCTGCTTGGCAAGCGCTGCAAAGTCTATCCTTATCAAATATGACATCATTAACTCCAAGGATATGATTTCCTTTAATAAGCTTGTCAAGGTTTCGCATGCCAACATGACCTAATCGTCTATGCCATAACCAACCTTTAGAGGATTTAGCAATAAAGCAAGTTCTAGGTTGAGCCTTTTTAGTGAAGTCAACAATGTATAGATCACCTCTCCGTATACCGGTAAAGACCATTTTATGATTATCTCTACGAAACACTTGGCAATCTACCTCAGTAAATAGAACATTGAAACCAAAATCAGCAATTCTAGATACTGAAAGTAAATTGTAGCCGAGAGATTCAACGAGCATAACATTTTGAATGGAGCTATCATGTGAGATGGCCACCTTACTGAGGCCAACCACCTTACCCTTTGAGTTATCACCAAAAGTGACATACTCTCGAGGGCTGCCATTTTTAGCAAGCTCGCGAAACATGTCTTTATCTCCGGTCATGTGATTGGTACATCCACTGTCAAGAACCCATTTCTTTCCTCCTGCCATATATCCTCGACGATTTGCCATAAGACCAAAGTGTCTCATTGCATCATCAAGATCAAAGTCACTATCATCATCCTCATCATAGTATCCATGTTCAACATCGTCATGTGGTGGATCAAATCTTAGAGATGGTGATTCGTTAGAGTGAGTTTGACAATGATCTCCTTTATGAATTCTAGTAGCTTCTGAAATAATATCGCTAATGATTCCAACATTTCCTTTGGCACGCATAAGATTTATAAGCTCAAATAGACAATCACCAAACATAGGATCATTGGAATTCATCTTACTCAAGGCAATAGACTTATGGAGAATTTCATCTAGATTTTTCAAGGAATAATTCGGAAATCGTTCCTCAAGAAATTTCCATATAGTGTAGGCACACTCAAGAGTAGGCAAATTTCCAATCAAGTTTCTAGGCAAACCTCTAGTGATAAGATTAATAGTCTAGGATTGCAAACCATGTCAATTGACTCATCAAGGGTAGGATGCATAGGATCAACATGAGGCGCACAAGGGCTAGCAATGTACTTGTTCAAATGATATTCATTGAAAATCACAAGCATCTCATTTTTCCACTCATGAAAATACTCTCCGTCAAGTATAGGCACTCTATGTCTAAGACTCCCCAAAGTAGACTCATCCATCTTCCTCCAATGATGATTAAACCAAAGCAATGGACACCAAAGCTCTGATACCAATTGAAAGGGATCGAGAAGAGGTGTCTAGAGGGGGGGTGATTAGACACTATTTACCAAAAGTTGCAGTGTTTAATTTCTTTATGTTGAAGTGGAGTTTTGGCACAAGTTTAACAATCACAATACATATCAAGCAAGCATGCCAAGAGTATATGAGCAGCGGAAAGTAAAGCATGCAACTTGCAAGTATGTACATGGATGGGATTGGAGTTTGCAAACGTAATTTGGAGACACAGAGATTTTTGAGCCGTGGTTCTGATAGGTGGTGCTATCGTACATCCACGTTGATGGAGACTTCAACCCACGAAGGGTAACGGTTGCACGAGTCCACGGAGGGCTCCACCCACGAAGGGTCCATGTAACATCCCAAAATTCTAAATTTTGGAATGTTATATTAAATAGATAGTTTCAATTGATTATTTGATTGTGGTGTGGTTGATTCTGTGAAATTGACTGGAATTCGAAACTTTTGAAAGTTAAATGAGAGGGAATAAAATGACTTTCCCAAACTTTCATTTTTTATGATCTCCGTGAATTCAAATTCTTTTCAAATATAAAACCATAGAGAGAAGATGACATGGCTTCTTCCATTTAATTAAATGAAAAGGATTTTTGAAAATATTTGAATTTCATTTGGAAATATTTTTTTCCAAATTCAGAAACTTCAAGAAACTCAATGATTTTCATGAGATAAGATAAAATGACTTCTTCAAAACATATGAAATATGAGTTGTGAGTTTAAAATAAATCCAACTTAAATCCCTATTAAAAATTATTTTCAATTTGGACTTATTTGGGTTTTATTAAAATTATTTTTCTCCAAAAATAAAATATATAGAAATTAGGGTAAAATGATTCCCTACAGTAGAAAAATGGAGAGAACTAAATTTGAAATCATTTTGGTATTTTTAAAATAATTTTTAGTGGATTTTATTGGACCAGAACCACTCTTTGCATTATTTGAATTTTTTATATTTTATTTGACGTTAGAAAAATGTTTAAGCTGTAGGAAATCTTTTAGTGAAATTTTGATATATTACATGCCTATATAATATGTTTTTATTTATTTGGTTTTGTTATTTTTGTTGTCTGTATTTCAAAAAATAAAAAAAATCTCCCGAACTGGGCCGGCCCAACTGAGCCAGCCCAGCCCGCGCCGCCACCGCCTAGCTCCCGCCGTTCCCGATAGGGACTCGCCGGAGTCCGGCATCTCCCCGCCGCCGGATGTCCCTCACCCAAGGAAGGCCTCGGCCCCGTGCCTTTATAAGGCCGGCCTCGGACACCCTCTCCCCTCGATCCGCGCAACCGCCGCCTCACGCCGAGGCTTGCTGCCCGCACCACCGACGTCGCATCGCCGCCGCCGCACTTTGCCGCCGCCACCGCCCCGCGGTGCATGCCGGAGCCACCCGCGCCTTGCCCCGCCGCCCGTCGGAGCCGCATCGGCACCTCGCCACCGCTCCATCCCGCCGTCGCCGCACTCGCTGGAGACGCGACTCACCGGAGCCGCCGCCGCCGCGGTAAACCCTAACCCGATCTGCCGCTGGTTTTTATAAAAAAACACCTCCAACCGGACCGATCCAGATCGTTTTTTTTTGAAATAAACCGTTCGTTTTTATTTAACAAACGTTTTCCGTTTAGGTAGTTTCAGACGTTTTCGTTCGTTAGGATTTCGTAACGAACATTCACTATTTAATCTTTTCTTTTTCTGTTTTTTTGTCAGGAACCTATCCGTGAATATATTTATTTATAGATTAGCCCCTGGTTTTCAAACGACCATAACTTTTTGCTCGTTAGTCGAAATTAGACGAAACCCACGCCCACTTCTTTGTTATGATCCCCTCTATCCAGTAAAACAACTTAAACATAATTTTTGGAAGTTCTAAAATTTGAATTCAAACAGTTTTGTATTTGAACTTCGTTTGATCGTAACTTGAGTTTTATAACTCTGTTTGAGTTGATTCTTTTTGCAAATCGAAGCTCTTGACCTAAACTTTCTGATAAGGCCAAATTCACATAATTTTGGTACTATTAGAAATCGTTTTATGTTGCTAGAGTTATTTGCTTGGTTTTGATGTTTTCCAAATTGTCTTTTTCGTTCTTCCCGATCTTTTGAGTGATTTGCTTATGTGTGGTTACTATTGCTTGCTTACGATAGATTGACCGGAGTGTGACGATTAGAACTATGAGGAGTATTGAGTGCGAAGCTTCTTCATCAACAGTACAGGCAAGTTCACACTTTGATTATATCCCTTTCATACCCAGTTTTAACATGTGGGTTTTGGGAAGTAGTTGATGAGGTAGAACCTATTGCCCCGTTTATTACCAAAAATGGGAGTTACTTCAACGTTATGCTTATATTGCTATGCTATGCTCATAGACGTGGATTGGGTTTAAGTGTATCCATGACAGATGTGAGATTGTTAATTAATGGTTCAACTTGAGGTGGCAACTTTAATACACATTTGGGTGGATTGAGGCACCTGGGGAATCCAGTGTTGCTTGTTTTTTTGGAAATCCTGGGGTTCCGTGTGATTTTCCTATGGATTGCCACCCAGGCTCAAAGGGATCATAAGATTATTCATGCTAGAAACTTCCATGTGCAGCCACAAGCCATTATGGGCTCTGGCATAGTTGAGTATGTTGTGTGAGCTCTTGAAGAGGTAGACTAGCAGAGGTAGGGGGTGTAGGTGGTACTGTTTACCCGGAGTAGAGAGTTAATGCTTCTGAAAGGTTGTGTCTCGGTCATCCGTTTCTCAAACATCATGAAGTGCGAGCAATTCAACGGAGGAGATCGAGTCTTGTGGGAAAAGTGCGCAAACCTCTACAGATTGTATAAACTAATCATGGTTAGTCGTGTCCCCGGTTATGGACATCGTGAGTATTTAGTTCTTGGATTATCGTGTTGATCTCATCACGTTACTTAAATAATTTGTTGGGTTGATGAATATTAACTTGGGATTGAGTTGGAGGAACCTTCTCAATGTTTTCAACAAACTTTGTAGTTAAATAAAATATGTTCCTTTGCAATAGGGAAAAATTGGCTTTTCGCAAAAACAGTATAACCATAGAGCTTTTCCACCAGTCATATATGCACGTAGTGATAGCTATTGATTCATCATTTATCCTATGGTGTGAATTTGCCAGTATGTTCAATGTACTGACCTACATGGCTGCAACGTCTCATGTTGCAGGATTCTTATGACGAATAAGTGATACGTTAGGGTTACGATTTCTACACTCAACTTTGCTATTGGTGTTGATGGGAATCGACAACTGTGTTGTTACTTCCACTATTTGGATTGAGGTAATAGTATTTACGTTATTTTATACATGTGATTTAACTCTGTTATAAATCCTCGAGTATTGTGTGTGTCAGCATACCGATCCAGGGATGACACTTAAGCACAGAGACTTGCCCGTTTGAGGTTGGGTCACTACTGACCATGAAGAAGCAACCTTGTCTATCCCACATGGTCATCGCCCATGAAGGACTTGCCTCACTTGGGGTAGATATTCACGAAGTAGGTGATCTCGTTGCCCTTACAAACTCCTTGGTTCAACTCCACAATCTTGTCGGAGGCTCCCAAGTGACACCTATCCAATCTAGGAGACACCACTCTCCAAGAAGTAACAATGGTGTGTTGATGATGAACTCCTTGCTCTTGTGCTTCAAATGATAGTCTCTCCAACACTCAACTTTCTCTCACAGGATTTGGATTTGGTGGAAAAAAGATTTGAGTGGAAAGCAACTTGGGGAAGGCTAGAGATCAAGATTCTTATGGTAGGATTGGAATATCTTGACCTCAACACAAGTGTAGGTGGTTCTCTCTCAGAAAATGTACGGTGGAAGTGTAGGTTCGTTCTGATGGCTCTCTCCACGAATGAAGAGTGGGTGCAGGGGTATATATAGCCTCCACACAAAATCTAACCGTTACACACAACTTACCAATCTTGGTGGGACCGAATTAAGAAACTCGGTCGAACCGATTCAGCAAATCTAGTGACCGTTAGGATTTTCGGTGGGACCAACATGCAACTCAGTAGGACCGATATGGTTAGGGTTAGGGCAAAACATAATCTTGGTGAGACCGATTACACAAACTCGGTGAGACCGATTTTGGTAATAAGCTAACTAGAGAGTTGGTCATGCAAACTTGGTGAGACCGATTCGCTCATCTCGGTGAGATCGAAATGTTACGAAAGAGAAACAAAGAGTTTGCATTGTAGTCTCGGTAGGACCGATTACTCAAACCCGGTGAGACCAATTTTGGTAATGGACATACACAAAGAGATTGCAATCCCATCTCGGTGAGACTGAGATCCCTATCGGTGAGACCGATTTGCCTAGGGTTTGTGGCAGTGGCTATGACATCTGAACTCGGTGGCGCCGGATAGAAAGAATCAGTGGGGCCGAGTTTGACTATTGGTTTAGATCATATGTGGATGTGAGAAAGTAGTTGAGGGCTTTGGATCATATCACTAAGCATTTTGAGCAAGAGCCTCATTAAGCAACACCTCATCCCTCCTTGATAGTATTGGCTTTTCCTATCTTGGATCACTAAAATAGAAAATGTAGAGTCTTGAGCTTTGAGCTTGAGCCAATCCTTTTATCCTTAGTATTTTGAGGGATCCACTTCCTCTAGTCCATGCCACTCCGTTGTTGAATTTATCTGAAACATACTAGGTAAGAGTGTTAGTCCAACAAGAGATATGTTGACATTAATTACCAAAACCACCCAGGGAGCACTTGTCCTTTCATAAACCCTTAAGGTTCGAACTTTGTGCTGCGCGCGGAGATCTTACCCCAACCGATCCACATCCCAATGCCTCACGATGAATTTTAGCTACACGATGAACAACAAAAGGGACACAGGGTTTATACTAGTTTGGGCCACCATTGTGGTGTAATACCCTACTCTAGTTTGTGGTGTGGTGGATTGCCTCAGGGGCTGATGATGAACAGTACAGAGGAAGAACAGCCTCGCGAGGGGTGTTCTTGTGGTGGTGTGGCGTGTCGATGAACTTAACTTGTCCTTCTACTGTGGTGGCTGGCCCTATTTATAGAGGCCCTGGTCCTCTTCCCAAATATTGATCGGGAAGGGAGCCAACAATGGCCATTTTGAAGGGGAACATGTAGTACAACTTATCCTGACTAAAGTTGGACTTGAGCTACCAAAGGCACTGGCGATGACGCCGTCTTGGGCTCCACAGTGACCTCTGTTCTGCCGCTTTGCTGGTCTTGGTCTTGTTGCACCGAAATGGTAACCTTTGCTTGGTGCCTCGGTACTCTGCGCCTGCGCTTGTCCCCTTTGCACCAAAGAGGAAACAAGGACACCTGACAGGCTGGCGCCCGCCTGGCCTCGATCGTCATGGCTTGCATCACGAGCACCTCGCGAGGTACCCCTGCCTTGATCTCTCCGCCTCCTCGCGAGCCTGCCTGGTGAGGCCGCTCCTGAGGAGGCCTTACGTCATCCGCCCCACGAGGCTTGGCCCCTCGCGAGGGTCTTGAGCTTGAGTTGATGAAGATCGTCCGTACTGGGCCACTACTCGAGCCACGCCGCAGGCTGCAGGCAGGCAAGTCTGGGGACCCTCGTTCCCAGAACACCGACAGTAGCCCTCGAGCCCAAGGCGCACTCATACTTGGCTTAGCGGTGAAGCGAAAGGGCAAGTGCGGAGCGCTGCGGGCCCAACAGCCTGCGGCCTTGGTCACCGCGTGGCGGTTGATTGGACGTGGGCATCTCTGCTTCCCCATGCTCCCTTGGTAACTGCACGATAGACAAAAAGGCTGGCCTGGTTTAGGCTTACCTTCATTTCTCTCGCTCGCCTTGCTCCAGATCACCTTTCTTGCTCTTGCTCTCCTGCTTCCGAAATTCCCAGATCTGCCTCATCTTCTCTCCCCCAGCGAGCAATGGCGCCCCGCAGGAACGCAGCTGAGGCTCCATCGGCCTGGTACTCACCGGCTCTGGATCCCCCCAACATGACGGAGAAGAATCTCGCCCTCACGCGCCTGATGACGGTGGCGCAAGGTAGCGGGATGGGGGAGACTGCGCTCTGGGCCTGCTCCGCCCAGCCAGAGGACAAGGGGAGCACCTTCTATCCCTTCTTCATGAGCACCATCATCGCCGGCCTGGTGCCTCCTTTTTCTGAGTTCTTCTATTCTGTCCTTCGCCATTACAGGCTGCAGGCTCTGCATCTCCATCCCAACTCTGTTCTCCTTCTGTCGATTTTCACCTACTATTGCGAGGCGCATGTAGGTGTGATGCCTTCCGTGGCCTTGCTGCGCCACTTCTTATTCCTCCAAGTCACAGGTGCGCACGCCACTGCGTGCACCAGCTTTGTTGTGTACTCCAAAGCTAATGCAATCTCGAAGGCCGGGAAGAGGGTCGATGGCTTCCGGAGCAAGTGGGTCATGCTAGATGCTGGATGCATCAGTTCTCGGCTGGCGCTACCCATGGGGCAGCCCCGGGCCGATGAGACGTGGTCCCGTGCGAAGCTTGACGACCGGCGGGCGAAGCTTGTGCTGGAGAGGATGAACACCGACCTAAGGCCAAGCAACATGAAGGCGGCGAAGCTGACCAGGGCCTCGCTCCTGAGGGAGTTCTTGGCGCACCGGGTGGCTCCTCTTCAGGCGCATTTCATGCCCGTTGTGGAGGCTTGGAGATGCGGACAGCAATCTCCGCCTGAGCTCGGAGGCCCTGGATGATGAAGATCTGGCCGCAGCTCTCCTCTTCCTTGTCGGAGATGACGTGGTGAGCCCGAAGGACACTCCTGCCCCCCTGTTTCTTCGCGAAGACTGGGAACAGGTGGTGGACACCATGCCCACCTTTGATGGGAGAGGCCTGGTGCCGGCAGTGCCTCCTGAGGGTCAGGGGGCAGTTGCGTCGGTGGAGCTGTCCTCCGATGATTTCGGGGGAGGAGAGGAGGAAGACAAGGAGGAAGAGGAGCGCGACTCGGAGGAGACCACTGAGGAGATGGGGGAGAATTCCCCTTGGCGCAGGGACAACATCCTCTGCGACCTGCTGGATAATGATGAGGCCGACGCCAGGCGAGGAGGGGAGGACCTACCTGTGACCCCGAAGAAGGACCGGTCGGGGCTGATCTCTTGAGGGGCTACTCCGGCCCCAGCACTGCTGGAAGCCAGCTCCGGCCCTTTTGGTGCACCCTCCTCTGCCTCCAGACCTCCCGAGGCTGCGCCCTGCAGGAGGCTCTCAGGCTTTAAGCTCGGCAGGAGGCCGCCGGAGCACACCGTGACTGACCTGTAAGTACTCTAACTCCGCTTTGCTCTTGTTTTCGTTGTCAGGGCTTGACACCCTCCATTGCTTGGGTAGGCCGCCGCCTGCGGCGAAGAGGCTGAAGGGGGACACGGTGGCTTTGCTTGGGGCAAGCTCACCCACTGTGGCCGCGCCTTCGTCTGCGGGAAGGGAAGGCAGTGGAGCTCGCACCTCCCCTACCTGATTGTCCTCGCGAGTCTAAGGGGAGCGTTCTGGTGGGGTGCCAGCCCCCATGGCCCCGCCGACTTCGGAGGCGCCTGCGCTTGATGCTATTGCCGAGGTTGCCAAGGCTCAGGAAGTTCTGGCCTCTTGGGCCGTGATTACGCTGTCGTCTTCTCCTCCCGCTCCTCTGGTTCCTGACTCCTCTGCCTCCTCCGCCGCCTTGGACCGTGCTGCTGCTGAGTTGGGTAGGCTGCAAGAGGATCTCCAGGGCGCCAACCCTCACCTAGTGGTTGGGTGCCTGGAGCTGATTTCTGGTTGGGCCCGCTTTGACTCCTCCGTCTGAGCGGCGCTGAGCCAGGCTGTGGCGGCTTTTGAGGTGGAGAAGCAAGCCGCCACCCAGGCCATAGCCGTCTGTGATGCCATGCGGAAGGATGCTTCGATCGCCCAAGAACGTTGCAAGGCGCTGGAGCATGAGATGCAGGATATGCGCGACAGGCTTGCCAAAGGGGTTGGCGACCACCAGGCAAAGGAGGAAGAGTTGAAGGCTCGGGAGGCCGCTACCGGGACCGCGACACCGAGCTGACCGCCGATCGTAGCCGACTGAAGATTCTGGAGCAGAAGCTGAAGGCGGAGAAGGCCGAGCTGGACGCCAAGGCGAAGGTCCTGGCCGAGGACCGCGTGGCCTTCGCGGATCTCGAGAAGAGATATCGCAAGGCGCTGAAGTCGCTTTATGATGGTGGTCTAGAGAAGCCGCTGGTCGGAGCCAAGGACGGCCCCGCCAAGCTGCTTCCCTACTTAGTCGAGGCGCTTGAGGAGGTCGTGAACGACATCGGCCCCATGGTCGAGTTTGAAGCTCACGTCCTTTCTTCTATGGCGCTGACTTGGGTCCTCAGCCACGTCTACCTTCGTGACCCCGGCGCCAACCTTGACGATCTGCTAGAGCCTGCGGACGCCGAGCGCTCTGCCGTTGCTGCTGAGGCCGTGACGGGCAGTGTGGACGCCCTATTGGGGAAGTTTCGCGCCTTCACCACTGCGCCCAAGGCAGGTTCCGCGGCCTCTAGAGGTGGAGCTGACAAGCGCAACTCTACCATGAAGGCGGGGCTCCTAGCGAATGACGGCGCTGCTCAAGGGTGATCTCCTCGTGGCTTCTTTCTTGTTTCAACTCCTCCAACAGGCATCGTGCCTCGTGGAGGCGTTTAAACTTGTGTTTGGTATCGCGAGGACAGTTTACGGTTTGTAATATTTGCTTCTGAATTTGCGAGATTTTGCGGTTTCCTTCCTATTTGCTTTGTGTTCTACGTCGGCAAGGCCCGGCCCCGCGCATACCTCAGCCGCCGTTAGCCCCGACCGGATCACCAGGATGGAACCAAGGAGTGAGGAGCTACGTGGCAAGTTAGGCTCCTGAGTCGCGATGCTCAGGAGTCCCCCTTGACGTGCAAACAGCAAATAGGGAGGGGGTGTAGGAGTAGATATGTCGTTCTACGTCGGCAGGGCCCAGCTCCGCGCATACCTCAAGCGCCGTTAGCCTTTCGGAACTAAGGAGTGAGGGGCTACGTGACCAGTTAGGCTCCTGAGTCGCGATGCTCAGGAGTCCCCCTTGACGCTCAAACGGTCTTCATACCTTGGCTCCGCTCGGGGAGAGGCGCGCGACGACTAGGTCTGAGGGACCGGGTTGGGTGGCATGCGCTCGGGCGTGGCCCAGGTGCAGCCCCCATGTCCAGCCCCCTCGAGTGGAGTTCCCGAGGGGAGGCGTTGCGATGAGGCCAGACACTGGGCTCTGTGATCCCTGAGGTTGATACAGCCGTGGGCTGCCCTCAGTTGTTTATCACCAGCGCGGAGCGTAGTGCTTCCGTATGTGTACGGGCATAGCCTCTCCTCATCAGTGTCGTCAGCCAGCGCGGAGCATGGTGCTTCCACTGGTACGTGAGAGCAGGGCTCCCCTCTGGGAGGAGCCCACGGGGCATGTACAGCCCCGCCCTGACACGTGGCCGGCACGGTAGGGCTAGACGAGGTGTATCTGAGTACCCATGAGCCAGCACGGGACTCATGAGGCCCTACCTCAAGGCGGGTTGGGCCTAGCTCTAGGCCTTTGACGGTGGTACGTTCCTGCAAGATGGTTAAATGCAAACGCTCTACGTCCTCAGATCCCGGCCCTCGAGCGAGCTCAGCTGTCGCTGGTATGCGAGGTCGCGATGCTGTGGACAAGGCCAGGGGTGAGGGATGGAGAGCCAGTAAGAGCTCCTGAGTTGCGATGCTCAGGCGCCCCCTTTTAACGTGCAAGCGATTTGCATGAGGGAGAAGAGGCCTGTGGTAGGCGGCAGACGATAATCATAGGCAGGTCAAGTATGCAAGGCGAATCAGCTTAGATAAAAGCAGGAGAGATACATGCCACTGGGTTAGGCCCGAGCTGCTTGGGGATGATGCAGCCAGAGGGGCGCCCCCAGCAAGGTAACTTAAAGACATAAGAAAACGGGACACATGCCGCAGGGACTAGCCTAGCGACCTGGGAATAATGCAGCCCTGGGGGCGCTCCCAGCTGAAATGAAACTCGAAAGATGTCACCTGATATCATCGCAGAGCGGGTGTTGAAGCAGCTGATGATGCTCGATGAAGAAGCCGATCCTCATGAGCCATCGGAGCCCTGAGCCTAGAGGGTGCGGGACCTGGCCTCCTGAGCTTCCAGAATGCTCCGCATAAGACGCTGGTGAGCCGCAGCCGTGTTTGGCAGGCCGAAAGGCATGCTAACATAGCTGCGAGGTGGACCCTCGCAGCGTCCCATGCGCGAATGCCAGAAACGCTCCTGAGACGTGACTCGGTTGAGCCCTGGGTAGTCGATGCAGACGCGCAGCCCGCCATCCTCGATTGGATGGGGGGCTACCCCGGGCAGGTGGCGATCGCCACGCATGACTCTTGATTCCTGCAGCTCCTGGGTTACCTTGGCGATGAACTCCCGAGGGTTGGGCCCTCCTTGCCCCATGCCTTCCTGAGGGAAACGTGCCGCAAAGCACGCCTCCAAGTGGTGCCCGAGCGCCTCCCTTGTGACCTTGGCAAGGTCTGAGGCCCTCCAGGAGAGAGCCCCCAAGCCTTGCCCGAGGATGGCACCAGGCGCACCATCCTATGCGATGGAGGGAGGCGCCCCTTGCATGGGAACGGATCCCGACGCGGCGCCTCCAGAGACACCTGCCTCCTAAGGCCTTGAGCTGGGCGATGTCTTCTTCTTCTTAGGTACTGCCTCGAGAAAGTTCCAACTCTTGCTGTCTCGGTCCTCAACTGATGCAGCTTGGAAAGCACGCTCGAGAGAGCACACTGCATCTTTCTCTTCGCAGGGGAGTGTGATGACTCCACCGCTTCCTGGCATCTTGAGGACATTGTAGCCATGGTGAGCCACTACCATGAACTTGGCCAGGGCTAGATACCCGAGGATGGCATTGTATGGCAGGCGAATGTGGGCAACATCGAAGTCGATGAGCTCGGTATGGTAGTTCTTGCACTGCCCGAAGGTGACAGGGAGGCGAACCTGCCCTATCGGAGTGGTGGAACCGTCAGTGACTCCTGAGAAAGGCTTGGTTGGCTGAAGTTGATCATATGGCACTTGGAGATTGTTGAATGTCTCGATGAATAGAATGTTGAGTCCCGCGCCACCATCGATGAGGGTCCTGGTAACTTGCACATTGCTGATGACTGGGGAACAAAGCATTGGTAGGACACCTGTCGTAGCCGCACACTTGAGCTGGTCCGCTGAGCTGAACATGATGGCGCACGTGGACCACCTGAGAGGGCGTGTGGCCTCAAGCTTGGGGAGGACTGCGTTCACCTCGTGAGCGAACTGCTTGAATATGCGCTGAGAGGCTCGAGCCTGGGCACCGCCCAGGATGCAAGCGATAGCGCGCGGCTCTTGGAAGCCCCCAGCCCCCTCGTCCTGTTGATGGTCGTCATTCCTTCTTGGCGGTGGTGGCAGAGGAGGAAGGCCTGCGTTGCCCTGCGGGCGATCCTCGCAAGGCTGATCCCTCCAAGCCCCCTCGCGAGGCTCATCCTGCCAGCGATCCTCACGAGGGCGGCCACACCACTCCTGGTGTGGGCCTCGGTCGTCCCATCGTCCTCCACCTCTACCTCCTCCTCAATCGTAGCCCTGATCGTTGTGCTCATGGCATCGACCGATACGTCCTTCTCGCACGGCCCTGAGCTCTTGGCATTCGTTTGTGTTGTGGGTGTGGAGGTCGTGGTACACGCAATACCGGCTACCCTTGGACGACTCCAGCTGGTCCCTACTGTGCTTCGTGTATGGTTTTGCTGCGAGCACTGCCGCTCCTTTGCGCTTCACGTCCTTGGCCTTGGCTTTCTTCTCTTCTGGGTCAGCAGCTTGGAGCTCGAGAAGGGAGAGGCGCCCTTCCTCAGCCCTTGCGCACTTGGTTGCCAGGTTGAACAGCTCCAGAGAGGTGCATAGATCCTTGTGGATTGCCAATTCCTCCTTCATCTTGACGTCGCGGCCACTGTCAGAGAACACTGAGATGATGGCTTCCTCAGTCAGCTTGGGAATCTTTAGGCATGCACTGTTAAAGCGCTGCATGTACTTCTGCAGGGTTTCTCCAGGTTGCTGCTTGATGCGGTGCAGGTCACTCACGACCGGAGGTCGGTCGCGAGTGCCCTAAAAGTTGGTGATGAAGCGGGTGCGCATCTCGTCCCAAGAGGAGATCGTGCCTGGAGGCAGGTTCAGGAGCCAGGTGCGGGCACCATCTTTGAGCGCCATGGGATACCAATTTGCCATAACCTTTTCATCTCCGTTGGCCGCTTCGATGCCCAGCTCATAGAGCTGCAGGAACTCCGCGGGGTCGGCAGTGCCGTCATAGCGCGGAGGCAGATCCGGCTTGAACTTGCTCGGCCAGGTGACACTGCGTAGCTCGGTGGTGAAGGCGCAACAGCCGGCGGTGGCCACCGGAGCCTTTTGCCGATGCGGGGCTTCCTCCCGGTGATTCTCGCGCGCCGTTGCCAGGGGCAGCGGCGGGGTCTTGATGTGCTGGAGCAGGGATGCGGTCTTGGCGTGCCGATGCAGGGAGCACGCGAGCACCTTCTTTAGGACGAGGGGTTTCTTGGCAGCTCCTTTCTTGCCGTGGGCGCCGGACGCGGTGTGTCGTCCAGGGGCCGCGTGCCTTGGAGCCAGGTCACCTTATTGGGGAGGAGGTGGCGGATGCACCTCCTGAGCTGCGTCGCCTACACAGGACGGAGGGTGAGGCGGCGAGAGGGACGGTGCAGGAGAGCCCCCTGCGGCGCTGACGAGCTCGATGATGTGGGCGAGCCACTCATCGTAGAGGTCGTCGACGGGGCGGTAGTGCAGGAGCTCGTGTGCTAGGAGCAGCGCGGCCTACGCGTCTGTGGGAGCGCGACGAACGTGTGACAACAAACTAGCTGGGGTTAGCGACGGAGTGGCGGTGCGGCCGTCCCGCCGCCTACCGATGTGGGCCGTCTGGGCGATGCGGGCGGCGAGAGCAGCCCGACGCTCGGCACGAACTTGGCGAGCGTCAGCCATGGATGCGATGAACGATCGAACGCGAAACAGCGGAAGAAAGATTCTGGCACACCCCTACCTGGCACGCCAAATGTCGGATAACGGGTTCCGGCTAAACGCTTAAGGTTCAAACTCTGGGGTGCACGCGGAGATCTTCCCCCAACCGATCCACGTCCCAATGCCTCGCTACGAATCTAAGCTACACGATGAAAAACACAAGGGACACAGGGTTTATACTAGTTCGGGCCACCGTTGTGGTGTAATACCCTACTCTAGTTTGTGGTGTGGTGGATTGCCTGAGGGGCTGATGATGAACAGTACAGAGGAAGAACAACCTCGCGAGGGGTGTTCTTGTGGTGGTGTGGTGTGTCGATGAACTTAACTTGTCCTGCTACTGTGGTGGCTGGCCCTATTTATAGAGGCCCTGGTCCTCTTCCCAAATATTGAGCGGGAAGGGAGCCAACAACAGCCATTTTGAAGGGGAACATGTAGTACAACTTATCCTGACTAAAGTTGGTCTTTGGCTGCCAAAGGCACTAGCGATGATGTTGTCTTGGGCTCCACAGTGACCTCCGTTCTGCCGCTCTGCTGGTCTTGGTATTGTTGCACCGAAATGGTAATCTTTGCTTCGTGCCTTGGTACTCCACACTTGCGCTTGCCCCCTTTGCACCAAAGAGGAAACAAGGACACCTGACAGGCTGGCGCCCGCCTGGCACCCACCTAGCCTCGTTCGTCATGGCTTGCATCATGAGCACCTCGCGAGGTACCCCTGCCTTGATCTCTCCGCCTCCTCGCGAGCCTGCCTGGTGAGGCCGCTCCTGAGGAGGCCTTGCATCATCCGCCCGCGAGGCTTAGCCCCTCGTGAGGGTCTTGAGCTTGAGTTGATCAAGATGGGTCGTACTGGGCCACTCCTCGAGCCATGCCGCAGGCCGCAGGCAGGCAAGTCTGAGGACCCCCATTTCCAAAACACCGACAAAGTTGACTTTGAAGCACATCCAACTGGGATTCCTTGACGGAATCGGTACTTTCATGCATATCGATCAAAGTATCCCAAATTTCCTTTGCATTCTCAAGACGGCTGATTTTGTTGAATTCTTCAGGTCACAATCTATTGAAGAGGATATCGCAAGCTTGAGCATTGTACTGCAACATCTTCAATTCTTCCGCAGTAGCTTCACGATTTGGTTCTCTCCCATCAAAGAATTCACCTTGCAAACCAATGCACACAATAGCCCAAACGGCGGGGTTATGTCCAAGAATATGCATTTTCATCTTATGTTTCCAACTAGCAGCATTAGTACCATCAAAGTAAGGACCTCTATGATGGTAATTTCCCTCGCTAGATGCCATACTCTCCTAGGTTGTGAAACCAAGGCTATGATCACCAAAGCTATGGAAATCAAGGAAAATGGAGACCAAAGCTCTGATACCACTTGTAGGATTGAAAGTATGTCTAGAGGGGGTGATTAGACAACTTGACCAAATAAAAGTCTAGCTTTTTCCCAATTTTAAGTCTTGGTAGATTTTAGCAACTTAGCACTAGTCAAGCAGTCAACCTACATATGCAAATCTAAGAGTATAGTAGCGGAATATAAATCATTGCATATGAAGGTAAAGGGGGGGAGTTTGGAGGGAGCAAACACAATGTAGACACAGAGATTTTTGGCATGGTTCCGATAGGTGGTGCTATCGTACATCCACGTCGATGGAGACTTCAACCCACGAAGGGTAACGGCTGCGCGAGTCCACGGAGGGCTCCACCCACAAAGGGTCCACGAAGAAGCAACCTTGTCTTTCCCACCATGGCCATCGCCCAAGAAGGAGTTGCCTCACTTGGGTAGATCTTCATGAAGTAGGAGATCTCCTTGCCCTTACAAACTCCTTGGTTCAACTCCACAATCTTGACGGAGGCTCCCAAGTGACACCTAACTAATCTAGGAGACACCACTCTCCAAAAGGTAATAGATGGTGTGTTGATGATGAACTCCTTGCTCTTGTTCTTCAAATGATAGTCTTCCCAACACTCAACTCTCTCTCACATATTTGGCTATGGTGGAAAGATGATTTGAGTGGAAAGCAACTTGAGGAAGGTTAGAGATCAAGATTCTTGTGATTGGATTGGAATGTCTTGGTCTCAACACATGAGTAGGTGGTTCTCTCTCAGAAAATGAATGCTGGAAATATAGGCACGTTCTGATGGCTCTCCCCATGAATGGAGAATGGGTCGAGGGGTATATATAGCCTCCACAAAATATCAAACTTTTACACACAGATTCCCAAACTCGGTGAGACCGAACGGTGAAACTCGGCAGACCGATTCAGTTCAAAATGTGAATGTTAGGCTATTCGGTGGGACCAACATGATCAACTCGGTGGGACCGATGTGCTAGGGTTAGGGCATAACTTAATCTCAGTGAGACCGATCACATAAACTCGGTGGGACTGGTCTCAGTAATAGGCAAACAGAGAGTTGGTCAGGCAAACTCGGTGGGACCAATCTCTCATTTCGGTGAGACCGAAATGTTACGAAAAGGAAATGGAGAGTTTGCATTGTGAACTCGGTGGGACCGATCGCTCATTTCGGTGAGACCGAAATGTTACGAAGGGAAATAGAGAGTTTGCAATCCCATCTCGGTGAGACCGAGATCCCTATTGGTGAGACCGAAGTGATTAGGGTTTGTGTGAGTGGCTATGTCAAATGAACTCGTTGGCACCGGATAGATCAAATCGGTGGGGCCGAGTTTAACTTTAGGTTTAGGACATATGTGGATATGAGAAAGTGGTTGATGGTTTTTGTAGCATATCACTAAGCATTTTGAGCAAGTAAGCCATTAAGCAACACCTCATCCCCTTTTAATAGTATTGGCTTTCCTATGGACTCAATGTGATCTTGGATCACTTAAATGAAAATGTAGAGTCTTGAGCTTTTTGCCAATATCTGTCCTTAGCATTTTGAGGGGTCCACATCTCTAGTTCATGCCATGCCAATCATTGAACTTTCTAAAATGATCATCTTGAAAGAGTATTAGTTCAATGACCTACATGTTGTTAAGAATTGCCAAAATCACCCAGGGATTAGTTGCACTTTCAGATATGCCCTCCTCGCACACACGCTCAATGAAATGAGGTTGTGTGCGACCGGTGAGCGCTCAAATACGGTTATACGTACAATAGTGCTAAAATACAATTATACAGGCGAAATCATTTCCAGTCGTAACTACATCCCACATAGTCAGTCCCCGCTAAACATTTCCGTTCGTATGTACAGTCCACACAGTCAATCCAAGGAATATGTTTTGTTAGTATGTATATACCACACAGTTAATCCCAGAAGTACCTATCGCATGTGTTCTTCTATGACCAAACGTTTGCGATGCGCACAACATCACAAACAGTCCATAATTTTGAAGCGTGTGTGATAAGGTGACTATCCCAAACATTTAATAAGAAAGAACTATGTGTGATGCTGTTGTTAATCGCAGGCGGTTTTTCTTGGCTGATCGTGTGTGCACTGGAGATTGATCGCACACGTAGTGGATCCTATAAACGTGACTGATCTCCACGACTATTGAAGACGTTTCGCTTTCACAAACCATGTGCAGTGTAATCCCTATTTAATCCCTAATTTAAAAATCACATGTTTTGAATTTGAAAGTAGGCAATCACTTATTTCATATCTGACCATGTTTATTACAAATATAGGTTCAGCCACGAATGCATAATTCGATGCACAGGTACACATACTGAAGAACAATAGAAGCACCAAGTAAAGAATGATGAACCACCATTGTACTAAAGACTATAAAGAGAGAGGCGAAAGACATTTTGGTTGCTGGAGAAGGTGAAGCGGAATGCCCATATTGTGCCCTCCTCAATGCGTAATCCGCGCACGACTCTATGCCAACCCTTTGTGATGGTTGCCCGTCCATCCTTCACTGTGTTCATTACAACTTCTCGATGCTCATTGTAGTCTGGATGAAATACTTTAACCTTCATTGTGTGTCCACCAATCATCTACTTTGTGACATAATCTGCTTTGGGAGCCACTGCGAACGAAAAAGATTCTGACATTGTTGTCTAACAACTCATTATGGTCAGTAAAAAGAGAAGGCTGCAGAGTTTGTAGTTACCATCCTACAGCTCACTGTTGTGTTGGATAGAGCATAGAAAATAATTTTCTTGCCACCATTCGTATCTTTTTGCTAATAATCCTTATCAGTTTCCTCACTTGATGCTTGTTCATGTATATCTCATTGCCCCATACACAAAAAGGGTCGATGTGTGGATCCTTGCCAAAGGCATATGTACCTACAAGCAACAAGTCAATATTAGAAGCTAACAAGTGTCCACTACATTTTGGAACGACGGGGGGAGTACAAGCCGAGGGATGAAACTAACCTCGGCGAAAAATGGTGGCCACTCCCGTTGTTGCCCTGCATAAGTAGTTGAAAGGCATGATAAGTACAGCAACCTTAACATCAAACAGATATAGCAAAGGTAAACAACATCATTTCCGAATGTAGCTTGAATGTGTTGGTTTTAGCATGATATTAAAGCAGATATAGAATGGAAGGCAATGTTACTAACAGCAGGCTTAACAGCCATCAAATATTGCAATTCAAACTGGTATTGTTGAAAATGAATAGAACGTAGGTAATGCTTAAACATCACACAAGATAAATGTGTAAAATTGAAATAAAGGGCATGTGTTAACTACACCAGGCATAACTAGAACCAAATATAGCCATTCAAACTGGTATTGATGCAGTCGAGTGGCACAGTTCCAACTTGCACATAATGAACAACACATTGTGAATGACTGAAATAAACAAGGCATCCCCCGCAAAAAAAAAGAAATAAACAAGGCATAAATGATCAATATAACAACCAAATATAGCCATTGAAAACTGAACAGAGCCTCAGTGCAACCAACCTAACAAGCAAATACAGATAAACAAGGCATATGCTTGAAAACTGGACAAATGCTCACTTCAACCAACCTAACAAGTAAATACAGATAAACAAGGTATCTGCTTGAAAACTGGACAAATGCTCACTACAACCAACCTAACAACCAAATATAGATAAACAAGGCATCTGCTTGATAACTAGAAAAATGCTCACTGCAACCAACCTTACAACCAAATACAGATAAACAAGGCATCTACTCACTATAAACAACCAAATATAGCCATTAATGAAACTGAAGTGGACAATTCATACTTAAACATCACATAGCCCTATTGAACAATACATTTTTGCATAATTGAAATAATTAAACACAGCACAGTTAAAGCACCGCATGGCAAATGCTACTACAACAAATGGTACGGGTTGGCAAGCTAGAAAAGGTAAGATTTGCTGATAGGATGTTGCCTCACATGTCATGGATGGGATCCTTCCAGTTGGAAGAGCACATACCCATGGTGCGCTCTGTGATGTCACAGATGGGCTGTTTGACCTTGGAAGAACCTTTGTGGGTGCCCTCCTCGTGGTCATGGTTATGGTCGATGAGATCTGACTTGGCAATTGAGGATCCCAAGCCGCCGTCGTAGAACGTGTCCTTCAAAAATGACAAAATGGGCTCGATGGCGTACAAGGATCGCAAATCCTTGACCGCTTGGCGGAGGAGATCAGTGGCAGGGCCATGGAAGAGCTCAGCAATAGGGTCGTCAAAGAGATTGACGGCGGTTGAACCAGAGGGGTAGGGGATGGACCAATTAACCTGTGACATGGCCCGCGTGAAGCCATCGCTATCGATGAGCTTGATGTCATAGCCAGCTTTCCCGAGATACAGTAATACGCTAGCCCGCTGACATGAAGCCTTCGGCATGGCAATGTAGTCAACGTCTTCACCGGCTTCCGGGCGACGTGTTGCTCCGGGATCGACAGGTCGGGGCGAACGGCAGCCACCTCGCCAACATCCACCAGAGAGGCCATGATAAACCTCTTCTTGGCCGAACACTCGTCAGGGTCCCCGGGATACATGTTCGAGCTTAGGCTGTGACATTCTGGAGTAGGGGATGTGGATCTGGCGGGGAGGGACACCGAAGGCCTCATCTAAAAACTCAGGGGAGTGGGGCGACAATATGGGAATCGCTGGGTAACCCAAACTTTATTATCTAAGATAGGAGAAATGGGCAGACCGACAGGGGTTGGCAGCGGTGCCGGTGCCGTCCGCGAGCTAGGGTTCGAGGGGGGAGGGGGCCGGGTGGAGGGACTGTGGAGGGAGTGGAGTTTGAGGATATACTGCGGCTACTGAAAATTTTAGTAATGGTGGGTGGAGATGGTGGTGGACGAGGGAGGGCGACGATTCAAATGCCTCGGCTACTGCAACTTTACTATAAGGTCGGTGCTGGAGCAGTGTGGGCGACGGTTGAAGTACGACGGCTACTAAAATTTGGGTAAAGGAACTGATGCGGGGCGGGAGTACCCAAGATTATGCACGGTCCAATAAGAATATGCATGTATGATAATAAGGAAAAGTGGCGGAACCGCCGATTTTTGCAACGCTCAAGCAGGGCAGTTTGTTTTTATATTTTTAGCTAGCTAGTCTATTGCACACTGTTCGTCCTAATTTCTAAATAAACTACCCACCGTTAGCTTGCGCAGGTTGTGATTTTACAGCGCACTTGTATCGCGCATAGTTAAGCCAGTACCTCCACCATTTGCTTGCGCTTGCACAATCATGGTGATTTTTACAACGCACTTGCATCGCACACGGTTGAGGCAGTATGTGGCACCCCGGCTCAGAGAAACCGGAACGCACCCGTATTCTAGCCCAGATATCGACGTGAAGTCTTCTAGAATACGCCACTACTTAGCATAGAACAATCCAGCTCTCTATTACAACAAGAATACGAATACAAGGTACACAATATTACAATGAATAACACCAATAGGATGACACTATGCCAACCACAGTTGCTCTATGCAAGCAGCATAACAACTCGAGGCAGAGGAACCTCTACTGGCAGCGGAAGAACTATTGGCAGCGGAACGACTAACGATGATGATGGACTCCAATCCGCAGGAACTCTGGCCAGAATGTTTATCATAGCTCACGAACACAGGAACCACACCAAACAAGCAACCAATCCAGGCACGATACATTGAATGTACTTGCAAGCTCACAATAAACCAAAAGCAGTCAAGACAAACAACAACATGGGATTAGCAGGTTAAATCAATCATGAGCATGATACATGGCATACATAAACTGAACATGATACGGGTAAAACAAGCATAGCATGAGCATATGAACATGATAAAACTACATGCAACAAATTAACATTTGCATGCACCAACTTACTCTGCTCGGGTTACCTCGTAACCAACACATGCATCACTTACCAACATCGGTATCCTCGATACCACCGTGATCATCTCACGATCACATAAAGATCAACCTACTTCGGTATCCATGATACCTTCATGATCCTTTCTTGATCACAACCAATCTCTTTCCCATCATAAAACCAGGGTTTATTAAACAGGTTATCATTATTGTTGGCTCATAGTGTAACCGACTCTGAATTGGGCCCATATCCGTGGGCGCGGCTATCGGTAGATTTAACACACACACACTCTGCAGAGATTAGTACACTGTACCCACATCACGGAACCCAAGGCCTCGCACTCCCATTCGGGTGGACCAATGGTGTTCCGACAAAACCAATCTACTGACATGACACTCTCCTAGCCACTCCGACCAACACCCCTTTGGGCTAATTGATGGGTGGCCCCGTGCCTACCAAAGGCATCAACGGCCACCGTCGTGGCAAAATAAATGGTCTCAAATGGGGACATGGTACCATAACAACTACAACGGGCATACAAGGTTTATGTCCGCCTACTTGATCACGGTAGCGCGCGCCCATAACCTTCCCTCGTTGGAGGCACCGGTGAGAGGCATGACAATAGACTGCATTAGGGCCCTTCCCATAAAAGGCAAATGTGGTTGCACTAGTCAGCTCGATTCAGTGGCACCATGACTCAGCCAACAGTGGTTCAAGTTCATCATTATCTGGTTAAACTTGAATGCAATAAGTTGAGTCATAAAACTTAACATGATGCAACTATGATGCATGAGCATGATATCAACATAAGCATGGAGGTGCAACATTATCATCGAGCATAACCCCAATGAATCATATATCCGAATGAGCATGGCATACTGACGAGCATGAATAACACCAGCATAACTCTACCATAAGCATATCATGACAACTATCATCATGAATAAATACCATGCAAGAACATAACAAGACTACTACCAAGTGCGGCATGTAACCATCTAGACGCAACGGAGCAAACATAGCAATGGTACTGAATACCCGACTAAGCATGCATCCGAAGAACATCACTACTACCAGCATGTATTACTACTACCAACAATCATGACATGTGAAAATGATATTAGCAAGTAGCACAAGATAACACGACGCAGCATAACATAGCATGAAAGTGGACATGAGTCCACGAGTAAAACCGAAACAACGACAGTAGTAGCAAAAAAGCAGGCAGATAACAACAAACTTTTATTAAATATTCAAGTTGAAAACCAAGGCTACTGCTTGACTATCATGCAAGTGGCTGATGTGGCTTGCCTGGGGTGACGGAGACTCCGGGAAGAAGTGAGGTGAAGCCGCGGAAACGAAACACCGGACGGTTCTCTCTCGGAGGGGCCTTATTAGAGACAAGGGCAAACTGATAATTTTCAATGTGGGACCACCTAGTGAAAATGGAACCAACAGAAAGATCTCAATGATACGAAGATGTGAGCGTTGGTTTCACCTCGATCGGAGTTACGAGCAAAAAGTTATGAGGGGTTGAAGTTCAGGGGCCTTCCAGCAAAAAGAATCTTCACAGTCGGGTCCCTGAGTGGAAAAAGAGAACGTGCATTCAAGGAAATACACCTTTAGAACAGGGAAAGAGCATTCTTGCTCGCAGTAGAGGAAAATACGTTTACCAGAGAAGAAAACAGCTTCCTCTCTGAAGCACTTCCAGAATATGTTTTCGTGAAAGGTAAGCGTACTTTTGGAAATACGTTTCCACTTACTGACGTGGTGGGGCGGGGTCAACGCATGGAGTGGCTGGCCGGTGGGGTCCGTGCACAGGGGGGCAGCTGGATCGTCGTCTTCCTTCCTCTGTTCTTTCACGAGGGAAACAGAGGAGAGAGCGACCGAGGCAGGGGCGGGCTCCGGTGAGGGGGCCGGCCAGCTCCGGCCATCCCTGGCTGAACAGAGGACACCGGCGGGCGCGGGACAAGGTGGCGCCTCCGTCCAGGGAAGAATCATGCACCGGGGAGGACCGAGGATGCGGTGGCGCGTCGCGCCAAGAGGAGGCAGAAGGCGGGCGGTGGTGATGGGGGGCGACGAGACAGGGTACTCTGGCAAGGGTGCGATGAGGTGGGGCGAGGCGCCGGAGTGAGAGGAGCTCAGGGGACAAGGCTAGGAGTGGAGAGGGGGCCCAGGTGGCTAGAGTCAGGAGGAGGCCAAGGCGGCCATGGCGGGTGGAGGAGGGGAACAGCGAGCTCTGGTGGAGGAATGAGGAGAAGGAGAGGCCGATGAGCTGCGGGAGGGCTTAGGGCATCTATATATAGGCCCGGGGAGGCTTCTGGAGCTCACGAGCGAGCTCCGTACCAAGCTTTAATGGAGGTCAGAGGACGGACGACATGGCACATGCACGACGACGGCGACCACACGACAGCGTCTCAGGGCGGGTCAGCGATGCTGGTCGAAACAGTCGAGCATGGGCGAGCTACCGGACATGAAATGGACATGAGAGGAAGAGGGAATGGACGAGAACAGGGACGGGAACACTCTAGAGCACGACATTTGGCCGGTTCACCCCATGGTCACCGTGTGAAATGGCATACGCGGTGCCAGATGATCGGCCACATCATGTCTAGTAGATAGACCCTGCTGCCCTTAGTCAACATGAGAAAAGAAATTGGTCCAGGGGCAAAGAAGTGATTTGGAGGAGGATCCAAAAGATATGAAAGCAAGGTGTTTGTGCTGCGGGGACACAAGCACAGGAGGAGACAGAGGCTTGGCTTTGGCATGGTGTGATCACACACTAAGATGATTACCTATAGATGATTGTATCGAGCTGGATTTGAGCATGGACCAACGATTTGAAGATATTAAGATGCTCAAACAGTTTCAGGCCATTTGGATGAACCAAAGTGGCACTTGCTTCACAAAGCTTCTCTCTTGACAGAAACTTGGAAAAATTCCATAGGGCAAATGGCTAAATGGATTGAGGCACAACTTTGTGGAGGGAGTTTATATGGGTAAGAGAATGTCCTGGTAAATTGGCAGCTTAAGTGAAAAAAATATAAAATATAGTTGCTTCACAAACTAAAAATCTGACCAGAAACTAAGATTTGGAGTTGTGCTCACATAGAAAGGTTACATGAGTTCAATTTGGGTGGAGAGTGATGATTTGACCAAATGAAGGATGTGGCAAAAGTTCATCCCATTTGGACATGCTTAGAATATACTTCCTTCACAAAGTTTCTTTTTGGGCAAAAACTTTGTAAAATTATAGAAAACTAATTACTAGGCAAATGAGGTTGAACTTTGGCACGGGGCAATGACATGGATAGGAAAAGGTGTCCAGAACTTGGGAGTCAATTGGGCAAAGATAAATAGCTCTTGCTTCACAAAGTGCCATTTAGGGCAGAATAGGAAAATGATTATTGGAGGATTATTTTTTATCATGGCAATGAAAAGTTTTGTCATATTTGAGCAAGATAGGACCCAAAGAATTTATGAGAATTATTTGGGAATGTTAGGAGTGAAAAAAATATGGGTTGCATCACAACCTAGGACAAATATGATAATTCATTTATCAGAAAAGGAATATTCCCAATAAAAATAATATTGGGATTTGGGCTAGGATGGAAATGACATGATCTAGGGATGGTTTTGAGGATGACAAGCCATTATAAAATCTAGAAAGACATGATCTTCCCAAGTTTCAGAACCACACAGCCACCAAAAAGCAAATTAAATCCAGAAATCCAAGAAAATCCTGAGAAAAAGAAAAGGGCAAAATCTAGGTTGTTACAAACCTCCCCCCTTAAAGAAATCTCGTACTCGAGATTTGGTTGCTCAGGGATAAATAATTTTTCTTACTTGAAGAAACCATTTCCATCTCGGGTTTCTTTTATTCATTCTCATATAATATTCCCACTGAATTGAATCTGACTGACTGCCTTCATATGGGGTGGTCTTCTTCACCGTATCTGACATACTGGCAACACTTACCTCATATGTTCATGCTTATACTAGCTCGAATTCTTTTTATATCTATTGACCTAGCTGATTGTGATAGATTATCATGACTGCAATGTATGCCTATCTCACAAATCCGAGAGTGATCCCTGATTGTTGTGTCTGTATTGACAACTTTCGATGAAGTGGTGATTCGATTTTTCCCGATGAACACCCAAGCTTTGACTCCTCGCATTGGGTTTATCCACTAAATACAGGTCCTTCAAGTTTTAAACAGTGAATTGAGGCATAACCATTTCCTGACAGATTCTGACTTATCATAGGAATTTCTGAATCGTCCTGACTGGCCCCACTATCTGGAGTATCATATCTGTACCAAATGTTTGACTGTGGCTTGTCACGGCCAGCATGAAAGGGGTAAGACCTTACATGATAATATCCTCATACTTGACTGACAGTGGTTCTGGCAGAAGAATTTTGCCCATGATAGGCAATCCATGATTCACGTATGTGAGGGCACATGCTTCGAGACTATCATTCAATATTCTGATTGCTCATCCTGACGGGGTATCCATGTGGATAGTAGGTTGTGCGATGCTTCACCATGGTCACTGAGGTTAAGCTGTTAAGTTGACCTTTGGTCGGACTTGCCAGACCCAGATATTCGATACTGACCAATCTGAGCATATACTATTAACTGAGCGGGTTGTCTAGATATGGGTCCCTTACCAAAATTAAGTAGATGTCACAGGTGAATATTGATGGTGATCAGTTCATTGACTCAGATTGTCTGGGGTATCTACACCATGTGGTTCATGCAAGAATCATCAGTCTTGCTCCTCCATTACTATTTTCTTGATCCAGATCCTTTGCTGAATGGAGTGGGTCATATTGTTTCTCCGTGTGACCATCGGTTCTGTCGGGTGCAATATTCTGACAGGCGTACTCTTATCCTCATCTTCTGACATCGTAACCCATTAAATGGCGGGTTCATAACCTCTCAAGTTCTGACCGTAGGAAAATGATCATCTGAACCCTTGCAAGAAATCGGCAAACAAATCAGTAGCCACCAAAACGGTTTTTCAGATCTGGGGCATTACTGAAATAACTTAACCACGGCTCAGGACGGTCGAAAGGCAGCTCAGAGCATGAGACCGGGTCTATAAGAAGAAAGTGGCGGCTCCCTAAGATAGCCGAAAAGCAGGCATAGGGCCACTGTCACAAAAATAAACTCAACAGCTATACGAGACGGCCGGAAAGCAGCTCTGAACTCGTGACAGTTGTTGAATCGAGAAAAATAAAGTCGGCATCCAGCCCGAAGGGCCAAAAACAGCTCAGATCACAGGTGTGGTGCCGTTACTGGAGAAAGAATACAAGGGCTCATCAGGATCATATTCTAGGTTCACATGTACTTGTATAGAGCTCACTGTTGTTGTCAATCTTCATAGTCCTTTGTCACACTTAGGTGTATAGCTGGCTTCCTTCTTTTAACAATCCTCATGTGACTGCCAGATCTGCGTTCGAGTGACTTGTAATACCTTCGTGGTATGTTGACCGCACATATATGAGAATCTGATTCCCGGGGCAGACTTGCGTTCTGACTGATTCTTGCTTCTGACCAAGCTGTTGCAAATCTGATGCTTGGAAAACACTACCATATGCTGACAAACCACTATTTATTTCCTTATACCAATGCCGTACTAAAGATGATTGGGCATCTTGCCTCGGACTCCATTGGGGTATCATGTTGCGGAAGACTGGATGACTTGTGCTTAAAGCTTTCTGCGGATATCTTGCTGAGGAAGGCAGGGTATCGTACCTTATAAGCTTCCCCCCTTAAAGACTTACTAGGGAAGACTCAGTAGCTTATGCCAGAAGTTTTTGCAGTATCCAATTGAAATGACTAAATATCTTGCACTGGAATCCATTCATACCCCTTTGATGCAGACTGAGGAATCTTGCCTTTTATGCTTTGTTGATAAATTGTGGAGAAGGACTGGACTTATCTTCTGGGGGTCGCATGCTTCAAATCTGACTGCTGGGAGAATCAATCATCGGGTACAGACCATACCTCTGACTTGAAATGCACGGTTGGACTTGGATCCAATTTTGTTCTCTCACTAATTTAATCATTGCCACAATAAAAGTGTATCTCTGACAGGTACTTGATACTGAAAATCTGAGCAGACTATACCTGTCTTCAGACCGGGTGTCTACAATACGATGTTGTCAACTGAAAATCTCATTGCTTTTAACTGAGTTCATTGGTGTATATCTGTACTTCTCACGGATCCTTCTGATTCGTTTTGGTTGATGAGCAATTTCCATAAGGGGGTAACACTGAGGATTCAAAACAAAGAAGCACGAGAAAATGATCGATTCAAGTAAAGCACACAACAAACAAGCTACAAAATTAATACACATAAGCACACACAAACATAAACAAACAATGATACTACAGCAGATGCACATGCACTACCCAACTGACTACACCCTACGCTTGAGCAAACTCTTGAGAGCTGACGAAGAAGCTAAGGGAGTAACGAGTGGAACTGCTGACTCCGAAACTCCAAATGGACAAGGCGGAGGGGCTGGAGAAGCTGGCGGAGCCTGAGGTAGGGAAGCACCAAGAAATCTCCTGGATCCAGTGGCGTCTCGGACTAACTCGGAAATAAGAAGGCACTCGACCATCATGTAATGGGACATGGCGAGAATAGTCGGGTCATCTTAAGGGTCGATAGACGGCAACTGGTGATACGTCTCCGTCGTATCTACTTTTCCAAACACTTTTGCCCTTGTTTTGGACTCTAACTTGTATGATTTGAATGGAACTAACCCGGACTGACGTTGTTTTCAGCAGAACTGCCATGGTGTTGTTTTTGTGAAGAAAATAAAAGTTCTCGGAACGACCTGAAACTCCACGGAATGTCTTAGGATAATTAATAAAAAAATCCTCGCCAAAGAAGAAGACCAGGGGGCCCACACCCTGTCCACGAGGGTGGGGGGCGCCCCCTGGGCGCGCCCCCTACCTCGTGGCCCCCTGGTGTTCCTCCGACGCCAACTCCAACTCCATATATTGGCTTTCGGGGAGAAAAAAATCAGAGAGAAGAAATCATCACGTTTTACGATATGGAGCCGCCGCCAAGCTCTAATCTCTCTCGGGAGGGCTGATCTGGAGTCCGTTCGGGGCTCCGGAGAGGGGGATTCGTCGCCGTCGTCATCATCAACCATCCTCCATCACCAATTTCATGATGCACACCGCCGTGTGTGAGTAATTCCATCGTAGGCTTGCTGGACGGTGATGGGTTGGATGAGATTTATCATGTAATCGAGTTAGTTTTGTTAGGGTTTGATCCCTAGTATCCACTATGTTCTGAGATTGATGTTGCTATGACTTTGCTATGCTTAATGCTTGTCACTAGTGCCATGATTTCAGATATGAACGTATTATGTTTTCATGAATATATGTGAGTTCTTGATCCTATCTTGCAAGTCTATAGTCACCTACTACGTGTTATGATCCGGCAACCCCGAAGTGACAATAATCGGAACCACTCCCGGTGATGACCATAGTTTGAGGAGTTCATGTATTCACTATGTGCTAATGCTTTGTTCCGGTTCTCTATTAAAAGGAGGCCTTAATATCCCTTAGTTTCCAATAGGACCCCGCTGTCACGGGAGGGTAGGACAAAAGATGTCATGCAAGTTCTTTTCCATAAGCATGTATGACTATATTCGGAATACATGCCTACATTACATTGATGAACTGGAGCTAGTTCTGTGTCACCCTATGTTATGAATGATACATGATGAACCACATCCGGCATAATTATCCATCATTGATCTGGTGCCTATGAGTTTTCCATATACTGGTTCTCGCTTATTTACTTTTCCGTTGTTACTATTACAATCACTACAAAATACCAAAAACATTACTTTTGCTATCTTTACTTTTGTTACCATTACCACCACTATCATATTACTTTGCTACTAAACACCTTGCTCCAGATACTAAGTTTCCAGGTGTGGTTGAATTGACAACACAGCTGCTAATACCTGAGAATATTCTTTGGCTCCCCTTGTGTCGAATGAACAAATTTGGGTTGAATACTCAACCCTCGAAAACTGTTGCGATCCCCTATACTTGTGGGTTATCAAGACCTTTTTCTGGCGCTGTTGCTGGGGAGCATAGCTCTACTCTTTCAGTCACTTGGGATTTATATCTGCTGGACACTATGAAGAACTTGAAAGACGCTAAACCAAGATTTTACCCTCAACTACGAGGGGAGGTAAGGAACTGCTATCTAGCTCTGCACTAGATTCTCCTTATGTTATAAGTAAGCTTGCGACACCTAAACCTGCTACTGCTATGAATTCTGATATGTCGCATGTTATTGATGATGCCACTTCTGCTATGCATGATACTTGTGATGAAACCACTTCTATGCTTGATACTACTGTGCCCCTTGGTGAATTTCTTGATGGGCAAATTGCTAGGTCTAGAGAAAGAGAAATTATTACACCTGAATACAATGATGAGAGTGATGATGAAAATATGCCTCCTATTCCTGAAGGTTATCTTTTTGATGCAGAATCTTCTGCCGCTATTTTTGCTTGCCAAGATAGGTATGAACTTAAGAGGTTGCTAGTTAAATGGAGTAAAGAATCTCTTAGAGATAGAATGAGACCCGACCCTGCTTTTGCTACTTCACCTATTTGTGTTCCCAATAAGGATTATTATGATTTTTCTGTTGATCTAGATATAATTACTTTGGTTCAATCCGATCCTTTCTATGGCTATGAATCTAAAACTGTTGTGGCACATCTTACTAAGTTGAATGATATAGCTGCCCTGTTTACTAATAATGAGAGATCGCACTATCTTTATTTACTCAAAATATTTCTGTTCTCATTAAAGGGTGATGCTAAGATATGGTTTAATTCTCTTGATCCTGGTTGTGTGCAAAGTCCCCAGGATATGATTTATTACTTCTCTGCTAAATATTTCCCTGCTCATAAGAAACAAGCAGCCTTGAGGGAAATATATAACTTTGTGCAAATTGAAGAAGAGAGTCTCCCACAAGCTTGGGGGAGGCTTCTCAAGTTACTTAATGCTTTGCCTGATCATCCTCTTAAGAAACCTGAAATACTTGATATCTTTTATAATGGACTAACCGATGCTTCCAGAGATTACCTGGATAGTTGTGCTGGTTCTCTTTTCAGGGAAAGAACACCGGATGAAGCGGAAATTCTATTGAACAATATGTTGACAAATGAAAATAATTGGGCACCTCCCGAGCCTATTCCTAAACCAACTCCAAAGAAGAGAGGTGTTCTATTTCTCAGTCCTGAAGATATGCAAGAGGCAAAGAAATCTATGAAAGAGAAAGGTATTAAAACTGAAGATGTTAAGAATTTACCTCCTAATGAAGAAATACACGGTCTTAATTTACCGCCTGTTGAAGAAGTATATGATCTCAATTACTTATTTACTGAAGAAGCTCCCGATATCCCGACATAGGTAGTAAAGGTAAATTCTCTCTATAGATATGATAAAGCTGAAGTCCCTCCTACTAAAATTGCTAGTCAGTGCTTGGATGAGTTTGATAACTTTATGTTTAAGCAAGATGACTTTAATGCTTATTTTGGTAGGCAATTAAAACAAGATGCCTATATGATTAAACGCTTGGGTGATTATATGGCTGATATTAGAGGTGAACTTAAACTTGTTAGCAAACATGCTTCTATGGTTACCACTCAAGTAGAACAAGTACTTAAAGCTCAAAAAGAAGCGCTTGATGAAATGAATAGTAAGAAAAATGATTATGCTGTTAGAGTGGCTACTAGAACCAGTAGAATGACTCAGGAACCTTTGTATCCTGAAGGCCACCCTAAGAGAATCGAGCAAGATTCCCAGAGAAATGATATTGATGTGTGTAGTTCTTCTAAAAGGAAGAAAAAGAAAAATGATAGGACTTTGCAAACTTCTAGTGAACCTATCGCTGAGCCACCTGAGAATCCAAATGATACTTCTATTTCTGATGCTGAAACACAATCAGGTGATGAACGTGAACCAAATGATAATGTTAATGATAATGTTCATGTTGATGCTCAACCTAGTAATGATAATGATGTAGAAGCCAAACCTGCTGTTGATCTTGATAACCCACAATCAAGGAATCAACGCTATGATAAAAGAGACTTCGTTGCTAGGAAACATGGTAAAGAAAGGGAACCTTGGGTTCAAAAACCCATGCCTTTTCCCCCGAAACCATCCAAGAAAAAGGATGATGAGGATTTTGAGCGCTTTGCTGAAATGATTAGACCTATCTTTTTGCGTATGCGATTAACTGATGTGCTCAAAAAAATCCTTATTCTAAGTATATGAAGGATATTATTACTAATAAAATAAGGATACCTGAAGCTGAAATTTCCACCATGCTTGCTAATTATACTTTTAAGGGTGGAATACCAAAGAAACTTGGAGATCCCGGAGTACCTACTATACCATGCTCCATTAAGAGAAATTATGTTAAAACCGCTTTGTGTGATCTTGGAGCCGGTGTTAGTGTTATGCCTCTCTCTTTATATCGTAGACTTGACTTGAATAAGTTGACACCTACTGAAATATCTTTGCAAACGGGTGATAAATCAACTGCTATACCTGTCGGTATTTGTGAGGATGTGCCTGTTGTGGTTGCAAACGTTACTATTTTAACGGACTTTGTTATTCTTGATATTCCTGAGGATGATAGTATGTCTATTATCCTTGGAAGACCATTCCTTAATACTGCAGGGGCTGTTATTGATTGCAACAAAGGCAATGTCACTTTTCATGTTAATGGCAATGAGCACACAATACACTTTACGAGGAAACAACCTCAGGTTCACAGTATCAACTCTATTGGAAAAATTCCATCGATTATATTTGGAGGTTTTGAATTTCCTCTCCCTACTGTCAAGAAAAAGTATGATATACTTATTGTTGGGGATTTTCGTATCCCCGTTGAGGTAACTTAGTGCTATTCGAAATTTCTCCGGTTCCATGTTAGTCGGAATGAGCTCGTTAACAGGACTTGATCAACCTTGTTAGTGGATTCATTTTGATGATCACGAGATGGATGAAACTAGAAGCACAACCTTATGTACCCTCTTTATATTTCCTGTTATTTAGTAGAAATAAAGTAAAATAGTACTTTTCTGTCTGTCTCCCGACTTATCCGTGCAATATAAAAATTTCCCGAAAATAAAAGTCCTCAGAATTCCATGCCAATTTAATATGATTTTTTCGAGAATATTTAAGAATTTAGTGTGCAAAAATCACCGCGGGGGGAGCTGCCACCTGGCCACGAGGGTGGAGGGCGCGCCCTACCCCCCTGGGCGCACCCCCTGCCTCGTGGGCCCACGATGGCCCTCCTCCACTTATTCCTGCACCCATCTTCTTCCTCTGTCTCGCACAAACACGAAAAACCAACTCAAGCACGAGTTCCAGCCCCCGTTGCTATGATTTTCGATCTCCTTGCTCAAAGCACCTCTCACAAAACTGCTTGGGGAGATTGTTCCTTGGTATGTGACTCCTCCATTGGTCCAATTACTTTTTGTTCTAGTGCTTTATTCATTGCAAATTTGTGCTGCATAGGTCACCATGTTCTTGAGCTTGCATGTCAAATTTATATGGTTCCAAGTAGTTCCAATGCTTAATATAGGCTCTAGGCACTTGCAGGAGTTGTTGCTATCAATTTTATTGAAGTTGGTTCACTTTTATTTGGAGTTACTAAAAATTTCAGAAATCTTTTAAAGGAAACAATATGTTTAGGAGGATGTTCCAAGGTGTCTCTTCAAGGAAACAAGGTCCCAGGCTTGCAATATGTGATGCTGACGAGGAACCACCAAGAGATGCTCCGGTTAGGCCCTGTGAATGGCCTTCGGAAAATTTTATGAATCAAGTGGGAATCAAAGAAGAATTTAGCGCATATTTGCGCAACGCCGGTCTTCAGGACTTTGAATCTGACAAATGCCCCTAGTATCATGATATCACAAGTTCATTTCTAAGGAGGTTTGAGTTTTCATCTTCGCGTAATTCTCCTTCAGTCATGTTTGACCTTTATGACAAATCTTATACCATGGACTTAGAGGATTTCACTTCTGCTTGCAAGCTTCCATCATGGGGTAATGTCAGGGATCCCCCTAAATCTGATTATAGAGACTTTCTTGCTAAAATAACTGTGGGGGAATCTAGAGACATAACACAAGTCACTTTAGGGAGCATTCATTTTCCTGCTATACATTATTTTGCTCTCTTTATAGGTAGATGCATTAATGCTAAGGATGAAGTATGTCACTTGTGTGCTCCTGATCTCAGCATTCTCAGAAGTGCTGTGTTAGGAGACCAATCTTATCATATGGGAGCCATCGTAGCTCGTAGGGTTGCATCCGAATAGACATAACAGGGATTTCTTTGGAGGAATTTATGCAACCTGCTTAGCTAATTTTCTTGAGATAGACATTCGTGAGGGTGAAATGGAGTTACCCCCTTCTTATTTAGATTTTGATTCTATGGTTTCTCACCAGATTGTTGAGAGGACAGAGCCACCTCTCTAGTATCGACTAATCTTTAACAAACGTCATGTAGTCCATATTGCTCTTCCTGCTCCTGCCTTCTTTGATTTTCAGACAAAAGGAAGATATGTTATTACCAGAGAGGAGGTAGATGAATACGAGAGGAGAGCGGAGGCAGCTAGATGCTACACTGCAGCTTAGGAGGCGATAGCCGCTGCGTCACAGTATGACCCCAGCTTCACTTACGGGTATCTGCCAGGCCATCCCTGGCATTAGACCAACTTAGGCCAAAAGCCTAAGCTTGGGGGAGTACGTATTTCCCACCGACATTACATTCATGTTCACACACACTCATTGCTAGTTGTCGGTGTTCATACTCTTTCACTGCAATATCCATGCTAGTTTATTTTCTTTTTCCTGCTTTCTTCCTGTGTGTTTAATAAACCTTAAGAAAAACAAAAAAATTAGTAGTAGTTTATTTCTTTGCTGTAGAAATTAAAACGGAAAACCCAAAAATATTTCCCGTTCTTCTTTTGCTTGTTGGGAGCTTTCCCGTGTAAATAGTTTTCCTTTTATTTTCTTTGGAGGTCAGTAGGAGAAGACCATGATTAAATTGTTGAAGTGGCTCTTATGTGCATGATTGGTTATTTAACTTAGAGCCCATATTACTTGTCTTCTCCTGGTTATTGAATGCTTGCAGATTCCAGCTTAGTCCAATGCACGTGCACTCTTATTATTATTCACATCGTTCGGTCGTGCAAGTGAAAGGCAATAATGATGATATATGATGGACTTATTGGGATGAGAAAGCTGGTATGAACTCGACCTCTCTTGTTTTTGTAAATATGATGATTCATCGTTCCTGGGTTAGCTATTATGAAGTAAGCATATTTGCAATGACATTTAGATATTATAGTTGCTTGTGCCATGCTTGATTAGCTATGAGTTATAATGGTTTACCTTGCGTGCCAACATGCTATTAGAATGATTATGATGTGGTATGATGGGATGGTATCCTCCTTTAAATGAATTGAGTGACTAGACTTGGCACATGTTCACACATGTAGTTGAATCAAATCAACATAGCCGTCATGATATTTATGTTCATGGTGCATTATATCCTACTCATGCTTGTATTCGGTGTAAATTAATTTTGATGCATGTTTACGACTGTTGTCGCTCTCCCAGTTGGTCGCTTCCCAGTCTTTTGCTAGCCTTCACCTGTACTAAGCGGGAATACTGCTTGTGCATCCAAACTCCTTAAACCCCAAAGTTGTTCCATATGAGTCCACTATACCTTCCTATATGCGGTATTTACCTGCCGTTCCAAGTAAATTTGTATGTGCCAAACTCCAAACCTTCAAATGAAATTATGTTTTGTATGCTCGAGCAGCTCATGTTTCAACTAGGGCTGCCCTTATCTTCCATGTTAGGCGGTTATTCTCAAGAGGAGTGGACTCCGCTCCTCATTCATGAGAAAAATGGCTGGTCACCGGGACGCCCAGTCCCATGCTATATGCAAAATAAATCAAAATAATTGCAAACAAAACTCCCCTTGGGACCCGTTGAATGTTGGAGGCACTCGTTGTTTCGAGCAAGCCATGGATTGATGCTTGTGGAGGAAGGGGAGTATAAACTTTACCATTCTATTTTGGAACCGCCTATAATTTGTTTAGCATGGAAGATATCGTCATCTCATAGTTGTTGCGTTGACAGCAAAAGTATGCCGCTCAAAATGTTATTCACTCTCTATTTTAAAACCGAGCTCTAACACCTCTACAAATCCCTGCTTCCCTCTGCGAAGGGCCTATCTATTTACTTTTATGTTGAGTCATCACCCTTCTTATTAAAAAGCACCCACTTGAGAGCACAGTGTTGTTTGCATTCATTATTATTGGTTTATTTCGGGTATGACTTGACTGGATCTCTTTTACCATGAATTACAATGTTTAGTCAGTCCTTGATCTTTGAAGGTGCTCTGCATTTATGTTTTGTAGTCTCAGAAAGGGCTAGCGAGATACCATTTTGTTATATCATGTTATGATTATTGGAGAAAGTGTTGTCATCCGAGTTTTATTATTATAGCTTGCTAGCTGATTATGCCATTGATATGAGTAACTGTGAGACCTTTGTGTTATTGTTGGTATGGTTAGTCCATAATATTTGCTGAAACTTGAGTGCTGGCTTTTCATGTTTACAACAACAAGAGCAAACAGAGTTTGTAAAAGTTTTTCTTTTTTCTCTTTCAGTTTGTCAACTGAATTGGTTGAGGACAAGCAAGGGTTTAAGCTTGGGGGAGTTGATACGTCTCCGTCGTATCTACTTTTCCAAACACTTTTGCCCTTGTTTTGGACTCTAACTTGTATGATTTGAATGGAACTAACCCGGACTGACGCTGTTTTCAGCAGAATTGCCATGTGTTGTTTTTGTGCAGAAAATAAAAGTTCTCGGAACGACGTGAAACTCCACGAAATGTCTTAGGATAATTAATAAAAAATCCTCGCCAAAGAAGAAGACCAGGGGGCCCACACCCTGTCCACGAGGGTGGGGGGGGGCACCCCCCTGGGCGCGCCCCCTACCTCGTGGCCCCCCTAGTGGCCCTCCGACGCCAACTCCAACTCCAACTCCATATATTAGCTTTTGGGGAGAAAAAAATCAGAGAGAAGAAATCATCGCGTTTTACGATACGGAGCCGCCGCCAAGCCCTAATCTCTCTCGGGAGGGCTGATCTGGAGTCCGTTCGTGGCTCCGGAGAGGGGGATTCGCCGCCATCGTCATCATCAACCATCCTCCATCACCAATTTCATGATGCTCACCGCCGTGTGTGAGTAATTCCATCATAGGCTTGCTGGACGGTGATGGGTTGGATGAGATTTATCATGTAATCGAGTTAGTTTTGTTAGAGTTTGATCCCTAGTATCCACTATGTTCTGAGATTGATGTTGCTATGACTTTGCTATGCTTAATGCTTGTCACTAGGGCCCGAGTGCCATGATTTCAGATATGAACCTATTATGTTTTCATGAATATATGTGAGTTCTTGATCCTATCTTGCAAGTCTATAGTCACCTACTACGTGTTATGATCCGGCAACCCCGAAGTGAAAATAATCGGAACCACTCCCGGTGATGACCATAGTTTGAGGAGTTCATGTATTCACTATGTGCTAATGCTTTCTTCTGGTTCTCTATGAAAAGGAGGCCTTAATATCCCTTAGTTTCCAATAGGACCCCGCTGCCACAGGAGGGTAGGACAAAAGATGTCATGCAAGTTCTTTTCCATAAGCACGTATGACTATATTCGGAATACATGCCTACATTACATTGATGAACTGGAGCTAGTTCTGTGTCACCCTATGTTATGATTGTTACATGATGAATCACATCCGGCATAATTATCCATCATTGATCCGGTGCCTACGAGTTTTCCATATACTGGTTCTTGCTTATTTACCTTTCTGTTGTTACTGTTACAATCGGTACAAAATACCAAAAACATTACTTTTGCTGTCTTTACTTTTGTTACCATTACCACCACTATCGTATTACTTTGCTACTAAACACCTTGCTGCATATACTAAGTTTCCAGGTGTGGTTGAATTGAAAGCTCAACTGCTAATAATTGAGAATATTCTTTGGCTCCCCTTGTGTCGAATCAACAAATTTGGGTTGAATACTCTACCCTCAAAAACTGTTGCGATCCCCTATACTTGTGGGTTATCAACTGGATCTGCCTAGGATTCTTGATGATGGTGGCATAGTATTGATAAGCACGGTTCTCTTGCACCATGCTCTCTTGACGTCGAAGACCAGGGATTGCTGCCATTGCGGCAAGCTGAACGTCACTCTTGGGAGTAGCGTCGTAACCACCATGGAAACTGTAGTTGCGCTTACCAACAGGAATCAGGGCTGAAAGATGGACATAAGCAACATACTCCAAGATTCTTCCTTCGGCGGAAAACTAGAATACTTGATATTGGGGTGGATCTCCGTGGGGCAAGGAGGGTGAAGCTGAGAGGTGCAGGAGTGGGGCTGAACGCAATAGGAATAGCACCAGGAGCTCTGGGAAGGGCACTGAACTCGTGGAAATTGACCGCCATCTACGCACGAAACAGGGGTTAGGGGTAACGGAATGAGACTATATGCATCAAACAAATGCAACAACCAAATGCAGCAAGCAAGGGCAGCAACCAGACCCTATACTACCGTTTCTAATGTTCCAGCAGACTAGGACGCTCTACTGCCAAACCTGTTCTGATACCAAGCCTGTGGCACCCCGGCTCAGAGAAACCGGAACTCACCCGTATTCCAGCCCAGAGATCAAGGTGAAGTCTTCTGGAATACGACACTTCTATGCACCGTGGTTGTCCTCGGCCTCTAGCTACTCGTTCAAGCGGAGCGTGCGGGCGCTCTGCACGGACGAGAGCACAGCCCGGTTCAAGTCGAGGACGTCCAGTTCCGCCTGCAGGAGGGCCTCGATGGCAGCGGCATCCGTGCGCTCCGCGTTGAGTCGAGCCTCCGCCGCCCTGTTCAAGTCCAGGACTTCCGGTTCCGCCTGCAGGAGGGCGTAGATGAGAGTGGCATCCGCGTGCTCTACGTCGAGTTGAGCCTCTGCCGTCCGTTTCATGTCCAGGACGTCCGGTTCCGCCTGCAGGAGGGCCTCGATGGCAGCGACATCTGCGTGCTCTGCCTCAAGTTGAGCCTCCGTCGCCCGGTTCACATCCACAATATCCGGTTCCGCCTGCAGGAGAGCCTTGATGGCAGCGGCATGCGTGCGCTCCGTGTCGAGTTGAGCCTCTACCTCTCGGTCCTCCTTTAGTATCGCAATGTTGAACCGCTGGTCCGCCTGCACCATGGGGGACTCGGACGCTGAAAGTGCTAGTTATCGACTAGAGGGGGGGGTGAATAGGCGATTTTTATGAAAGTCTTCAAAACATGGAAGTTTAGAAGACAAACAATAGAAACAACCTAATTGATATGCAGCGGAAGATAAACTACAACAAGCAAGCCATAATCAAGTATGCAATAGCATTAACGTTCGAAGATTAATAGCAGCTAGGTAGTAGGATCAGGATGGAAGATAGTATGAAGCCAATCAACAATAGTAGTCAAGCAATGAAGTCAATCAGATCAGACGATAAGCAATGACTTCACGAAGACAAACTCAAAGTAAAGGAGGGAAGAGATAGAACCAGTTGCTTGTTGAAGACACAGGATTTGTTGGACCAGTTCCAGTTGCTGTGACAACTGTACGTCTGGTTAGGGAGGCTAAGATTCAACTGAGAAGACCGTGTCTTCACCTTATTCCCCTTGAGCTAAGGACACTTAGTCCTCGCCCAATCACTCTGGTAAGTCTTCAAGGTAGACTTCCAAACCTTCACAGACTTCGTTCACCCGGCAATCCACAATGACTCTTGGATGCCCAGAACACGACGCCTAACCGGCTGGAGGATACACAGTCCTCATGTGTAATAAGTCTTCAGGTCACACAGACAGAAAGACTTCAGTGATGCCTAACACTCTTTGGCTCTGGGTGTTTGGGCTTTGTCCTCGCAAGGATTTCTCTCTCTCAAATGCTTCGAGGTGGGTTGCTCTCAAACGACAAAAGTCGTATATTAACTCTGAGCAGCCACCAATTTATGGTGTAGGGGGTGGGCTATTTATAGCCATTAGGCAACCCGACCTGATTTGTCCGAAATGACCCTGGGTCACTAAGGAACTAACATGTGTTCCAACGGTCAGATTTCAAACACACACGGCAACTTTACTTGGGCTACAAGCAAAGCTGACTCATCCAACTCTGGATAAGATTTGCTCTCATTGTCTTCGCTCGAAGACATAGGATTTGGGTTGAGCATCACTTCAGTCACTCTGACTTAGTTCACTTGGACCCCACTTAACAGTACGGTGGTTCCTATGACTCAACAAAGAAGAAAAGGAAACAACGAAACCACACAGTCTTTGTGCTCCATAGTCTTCACGCAATGTCTTCTCATGTCATAGTCTTCAATATGAATATCTTCTCATACCACCATTGTCGTCAATGTCTTCATACATTTTTAGGGGTCATCTCCGGTAGGTAAACCGAATCAATGAGGGACACTACCTGCGTTATCCTGCAATTCTCACAAACGCATTAGTCCCTCAACCAACTTTGTCGTCAATACTCCAAAACCAACTAGGGCGTGGCACTAGCTGCACTTACAATCTCCCCCTTTTTGGTGATTGATGACAAACTGGTTGAAGTTTTCAACGGGGATAAAGTATGTGAAATTGTAAAGGATAGGAATTTGTCTTCATAAGTAGCAAGGGCTCCCCCTGAAGATGTGCATATAAATAATTTTGCTTTTGGAATGCAAATGCACATGGCAGGTTGTACTTGTGGAGATCCACTTCAACTTATGAAGATAATTCATCATGCATGAAATGATATAGCATATAGGATGACATGCATAATGAAAAATGGACGTCTGCAGGATGATTTAAGTGCGGAAGTTATCATCGCACGTGGAAATGCAAATAAGTAGCAGACGACCATCAAGTTTAAGTGTTACAACTCAGAGAACCAAATGTTTCAAAGCGCAAGAGTTGTAAGCACGAGGCAAAATATAACACAACCGCCCATTTGAACCCGCTTGAAGACTATCAACTCATACGCTTCTCCCCCTTTTGTCAGTAATGACCAAAAAGGTTTGAAGACATAGAGCATCTACTCGTCTTCTTGATGAGTAGGTGAAGCAGCAGGATTGTCGTCGTTGGGTGGCGGTGCAGATGAACTTGGTGCAGTGTCGATGCACGCAGTAGTAGTAGGAGGTGGTGAAGTAGCATCATCTTCATCATTGATCACTCTGGCATTTACCGTTGCCGCGAAGGAAGAATATTCAGAGTCTTCAAGAGATGGAGTTCTTCGTAAGACAGCATTCCATGGAGGAGTGGAGTCAAACTGAAATCTTTCATTGAAGCCATTGTCTTGAAGATCTGCTTCAACACTAAGCAGGGTCAAACTCTTCCATGATCGCCGGCAAGTTTCGTGAGAAACAAAGGCATTCTTGGTGGCAAGGTTGCGAATGCGATTGACATCCACCAAGAGGCTTTGCATCTGTCTCTTGAGCCAAAAGTGATGTTTATCCTGTTTCTGATGAAGGGCCACAAGAAGTTCTCGATCATTGAGAACATGAGAAATGCTTCCGAGGCCTTTGGGCAATGGTGCTTTCAGTGGCTTCAGTAGGTGCTCGATGAGGCAGACGAGTATTTCCAGCCAATGGATAGATTCATGTAGCTGCTTGAACACCTTCAATGGGTTGAGGGAAGCTTTGGTGCTCGGCATTCTGAAGACAAAGAGGCTTCTTGGCTGGGTATATATAGCTTCAACTGACATATCAACCTCAGGTAGAAAAATCACATGATTGCGAGCAGAAGGTTGATAGTTGACAGTAGAGTGTCGCTTTATGAGGCGCATGACCCATGGAGCATAAAACTTCAGACCAAAGAGATTAGAGCCGGAGGCAGCAAGTTGTCTGATGAAGAAATCTTGTGCATTGAAGCTGATGCCATTGAAAATGTAGAAGACCAAAGTCTTCATAGCTCCTTCAAGCTTTTTCGCTGATGAATGTCCTTTGATAGGCCATAGAGTCCGCCTTATGATGTGATATATGGTGCGTGGCAGATACTCAAGGTCTTCAACAAAGAACTCTGTTGGATATTCAGCATCACGGGGCAAAGGCTTCATCATGCTCAGCATCTGACTTATATTGGGTTCAGGTCTATGAAAGATGCTTTCCAGGGCATTGCGATGATGTTGACAGCCAGGTTCATAGAGTTCTCCGGGAGTGGACAGGCTTGTAAGCTCGATGATATCCATAGCGTTGGCTTCATGATGAACGTTTCCGGTCATCCACTCGAGAACCCAAGTCTTCGTATCTCTGTTGTAGCCGCGAATGTGCAGTGTGGCATAGAATTAAAGCAATAGTTCTTCATTCAAGTGTTCTTTATCTGTGACAAAACTAAGCAGCCCAGCATCACGAAAGCAGTAAAGTGCTTCTTCTAAGCAGGGGAGTCCAGTAATGGCTTCAGTTTCGAGGCGCATATGAGGGAAGATGTGCCCTTGATCATACAGAACACAGGAGTAATAGCTTCGCTGCTGATGACTCCAGAACCGATCTGATGCAATTCTTGGCTTCGTGTAGGGGTTCTTCGAGCTATCAAAGAATGTGTTGTGGCTCTTGAAGCCATTAGCATTGAAGGACCCTGCTGAGTTTGCGGTACCTGGAAACCTTGGCAGTCTTGGCTTGGGCTTCTGGACTTGAGGCCTATGCTCAACATGATAGTCAAATTGAGGACCAGAGACATTAGGCGGAGGGACCAGAACGGGCCATCTGACTGTTGTTAGCTCTCCGTGGTTATATGCCTGCTCAATTGTATAGGGCCTTGGTGGCGGAACAGGAGCAGTGGCAGCAACTGAGGCTTCAGGCTGCACAACAGGTGCTTCAGAAGCAGTAGCCTCACTAGCTTCAGGTGCAGTGGCCGCATTAGCTTTAGGCACACTGGTTGTTGCAAGCTCCACATTAGCTTCAGCCATGACAATGTCATCGGCTTCACTTGTGTTGGTTGTGGCAGCTTCAGGATTTTCAACCTCCACTTGAGGAGCTGGAGGGTCAGGCATTGACACGTTCACTTCATGAACTATTTCTTCAGGAATGGGGGGAGTAGAGACACGTTCTTCTTGACGTTCTTCATCGGCTGATGTAGCCGGATTGTCTTCAACAGCAGGTGCTTCAGACGCAGAGACATTCACAGCAGGAGTGGCTTCTGAAAACACTTGATGTGCAACAGGTTGATGTTGCACTTCTCCTTCTGGAACGCTCGGAAGAGGAGCTTGAGGCCTTGTTCCTTTGCGAAGCCTTTGAAGTACTAGCGACGCTTTTGGATATGGAGGTGGCAGGCCCTCATCCTCTTCAGCTTGTACGGATGTTGTGACTTGTTGTTGTTGGGGAGTGTCGGGGGAGTGTTGTTCTTGCGGGCGATCAGCCCATGAATCATCCTGTGCAATTGGCGTCAGAGGACGACCAATGCTGATGAGTTCGCTGTTCGTACGAACAGGCGATGATACCACATTGTATTCAATCTGAGGAAGAACTTTATCATCTTCAACATTGTCATGATGACCAATGTCTTCAGCAGCGGTGGGTTCAGCTGCTGGAATATCTTCAGCTTCAGGAGCCTCTGTGGAAGCAGGCTCATGAACAGTCATGTGAAGTTCTTGGGATGCAGATGCAGGATGAATCACTGAGATGGGTTCAACAAAAAGGGGCTCTGTGGGAGTAGCCCGATTCTTCTTGGTCTTGCGCTTCTTCTTGGAGGGAGCAGCATCAGAGGCTTCGGTATTCTTCCTCTTTCTGGCTTCTGCCTCTACAGCCCTCGTCTTCTTCTGTTCTGAAGCGGTTGTGGTGACCTTTGGCTTCGAGCCAGTCATGCCACTTGGGAAGATAATGCATGGAGCTTCTTGGCTTGAAGGCGCAGGCTGATCAGCAGGAAGCTTCTTCTTTTTCTTTGCTGCCATCCTGGGGTCAATGCCAGGACGGCCAAGTGACTTGCGCTTCTCAGCCTCATTGTAGGCAAGCACACACTTATCAGCCAAACTCTTCATGCACTCATGAGAGCCTTGAGCTTCTTGGTGCTTCTTCAGAAAAGCTTCTTTAAGCTCATGCAGCATGACCTTAAAGTTCCTGACGTCTTGAACACTCAGCTTGGCCATATGCTTCTTGAATTGAGCCTTTTCATAATCAATCTTGTGCTTGAGCTCAACGATTCGCTGAGCGAGAGCCAGCCCAGAAGCAATGGCGCCATTGAAAGAGACGCTGAGGCCAATTGGAAGCTGTAAATCTTCAAAGCTGACGTTTGGGGTGTCGAACCACTCATCAATGAAATTGTGGATGATGGCCACATCAAAGAGAGGCAAATTGCTGAAGATTTTTGCTTCTTCCTTGCTCTTTATCAGCTGCTCAAGAGCATCATCCGCAAGATCTTCATCACTTGATAGATCAATGGGTTCTTCACGCAGAATAGCAGCAGGAGTCAGAGCTTGATCAGTATGCCTGCCAAGTTGCCTTTTCTTCTTCGTCTTCTTGGAGATACGAGATTGATCTTCAGACTGCACACTGGCTTCAGGAGGTGCAGTGGCCAATGGCTTCACATGAGAAGCTTTTGGAGGTACGGCTGATGATCTAACCTTAACCTTCTTTGGGTTCTTCGGCCTTGGAGTAGGAGCAGGGGCTTCATCAGAATCAGCATCATTTTTGGGATGATCCACTCTGTCACCATGAACCAAGACGTAGGAGATGAGACCATCAAGGTTTGCAAAGGGCCAATTCTATTCTCTTCAGCTTCACGTGTCCCATCCTCACGGGGAGCAGAGGGACCAGGATTGAAGTCTAATCCCCATGACTTCTTGTTTTCCTTTGCTGAAGACATAGCAAACTGGAAGTTGCGCTTGAAGAGATTGTCGTCGCGACACCAGAGAAATGATGATGGGTCGGCTTCTTCAGGCTGTGGTCCACGGACCATGCACGGATATAATTTTTGCTCAATGGCTCCAGCTCTGTTCTTGGGGGGAAGGCCTCGATAGAGAATATCGCCCCAAGGACTCTTGATAGCATACTTCTCTGCATACTCCTGAGTGACGAACCTATACTTGTACCACCGTTCAGCCCAATAGCGTCGAATCCATTGGATTCGAGTCTTGCGTTGATTGTAATCTTCTTCAGGATCTGTTTTGTATATATCTACAAGATCATCAGGCAGATCCCTAGAAGTTCCCCCACGACGCTGTCTGCCACCCTGCCTGACTGATTTCTCTACAGCCATGAACTTCAAACTGAATGGTTTCAATATGCTCAAAGGCTTCAGAGATTTACGCTTGCTGGTCAAACAGGAACTGGCTTCAGGAGAATTGATATGATGCTGTAAGTATTCTGCAAACGAATGCAGACTATGAGAACCTAGGGATTCTCCCACGGACATGTACCTGTGACAGCATTAGAGATGCGAGGGAAGGCGACGAGGTCATATGCATTCTCACAAGATTTTGAAGATAAATTAGTTTGAAGATATTGACCTCATGATGCGAAGACATTCACTTACATAGGTGAGTTGGTTCCAGATTTGTACCAATTCGTGATTAAGTACAAGTGAGGAATCAAACTTGATATGAAATCTAAGTGAATATACTAGGCATTAAGGGATGCAGACAGAATCGATTTAACATTGAATAGGTAGAAACTACTTTCGGTAATCAGGATGAATCTTGAAGATCAAAAAGGTGGTAAAAATAGAGTTATAATTACCGCACGAAGAACTGCTAGATGGGAAGAATAGGAGACCGAGCTGTTCAGTCCACCGTGCCCTAACTTGGCGACGGAGGACACCTACGGCGACGGCGGAGAGGACGATGTCCGCGGCCGGCGTGAGGACGGCGTCGGAGAAGTTGCGGCAGCTAAGCGCTTCATCGCCGGCGTCGTCGAGAGCTAGCGGTGGTGCTAGGGTTTTGACGGAGGTGGAGAGGTGGAAGAAGGATTTCTTTACCGCAGGGGACACATATTTATAAGTAGGTGTGCAGCACAGCGCAATTACGCAGGTGCCCCTGTCTGTTCACATCCGTGGGGTACGTGGCAAGCATGCAACACATTTAGAATTGTCCCACGTTCCCATGCCCGCCAAGTATGTCGGATGCTCGTTCCGGCTTCTCCGGATATCGACAGTTTAGATGATTCATTTAAATAGGACTTGATGTTTTGTCTTTGTGTCTTCTGCTGACAAGGATGCACAGAAGACATTCGACAGTTTCAATAGAATGCATATGATTTGGACAGATAGAGTTTGAGATAGGAAGCATAGAGAGATTAGGGTCCGATCTCATTCACTTAGTTCAAAAGATTCAACTTGAAGACATAGCTATAAGTGAATGTTGTAGAGGACAGAACACTAGTATATATATATGCAATCAAATCACTATAGCGCAGAAAAATCACGAAGATAAATTGAAACTAAAGACAAACCAAATGCGAAATCTTTGCAAAATAACGCCATGAGTGAAACACTTCAAACAGAGAAATTTGGTGGCGGCGTTACCCACCGTATAGGAAGTATTAGACCCAGACACGGCGCACAATTATCGTGGCGCTCCGAAGTCAAATTCCATGTTAATGTATTCACACTCAGAGTGTAAATCTTCATTGATTGAAGATATACATTACTTTGTGTGTTGCACATCAAAGTCATCAACATGCATAAGTGTTAGGATGTGTGCCTGATCACAGGACATTAGAGGATTCCAAGATATTTAGCTCACATCGTAACTTGCAAAACCTTTTCTCATCCAAGGGCTTTGTGAAGATATCTGCCAGTTGCTCTTCAGTGTTAACGTGCATGATATCTATATCTTTCTTCATAACATGATCTCTGAGAAAGTGATGACGTATTTCAATGTGCTTTGTCTTCGAGTGCTGGACTGGATTGTTGGCAATCTTGATGGCACTTTCATTATCGCAGAAGAGAGGGACTTGCTTCAGATCGATGCCATAGTCCTTGAGAGTTTGCTTCATCCATAGAAGCTGAGCACAACAGGATCCAGCAGCAATGTATTCAGATTCAGCAGTTGAGAGTGATACACAGTGCTGCTTCTTTGAAGACCAACAGACAAGTGATCGACCAAGAAAATGACATGTGCCTGATGTTGACTTGCGATCCACCTTGTCACCAGCATAATCAGCATCTGAGAATTCAACCAGATCAAACCTTGAGCCCTTTGGATACCATAATCCGAGTGTTGGGGTGTAAGCCAAATATCTAAGAATTCGCTTCACTGCTAAGTGATGCGATTCCTTTGGTGCCGCTTGGAATCGAGCACACATGCAAACACTAAGCATAATATCTGGCCTAGATGCACATAGGTAAAGTAAAGAACCAATCATGGAGCGGTATACCTTTTGATCAAACTCTTTACCATTGTCGTCGGGACCAAGATGATGTTTTGCTGGCATTGGCGTCATGTAACCTTTGCAATCTTGCATGCCGAACTTCTTCAGGCAATCTTTGAGATATTTTTCTTGAGATATGAAGATGACATTTCTTTGTTGATGGATTTGAAGACCAAGGAAGAACTTCAGCTCACCCATCATGGACATCTGATATTGCTCTTGCATCATAAATCCAAACTCATCACTGTACTTCTGGTTGGTGCAGCCGAAGATTATGTCGTCAACATATATTTGGCACACAAACAGTTCACCATCATATGTCTTCGTGAAGAGTGTGGGATCGAGGGATCCCGGTTTGAAGCCTTTACTTTTCAGGAAGTCTTTGATTGTATCATACCAAGCGCGAGGAGCTTGTTTGAGGCCATATAGTGCTTTGTTGAGTTTGTACACCATATCAGGATGTTTTGGATCTTCAAAGCCAGGTGGTTGTGCAACATATACTTCTTCTTCAATCTTGTTCTTGAGAAATGCACTCTTTACATCCATTTGATATAGCAAGATGTTGTGATGATTTGCATAGGCTAGTAGTATGCGAATGGCTTCAAGCCTAGCAACAGGAACAAATGTTTCATCGAAGTCAATTCCTTCAACTTGAGTATATCCTTGAGCCACAAGACGTGCTTTGTTTCTGACGACTTGACCATGCTCATCTTGCTTGTTTCTATATATCCATTTTGTTCCTATAATGTTATGCTTGCGAGGGTCAGGTCGCTTCACAAGTTCCCAAACATTATTCAGCTTGAACTGTTGAAGTTCTTCTTGCATGGCTTGAATCCATTTAGGTTCCATAAAAGCTTCAGCAACTTTCTTGGGTTCTGATATTGACACAAATGAAAAGTGCCCACAGAAGTTTGCTAACTGTGTTGCTCTTGAGCGAGTAAGCGGACCAGGCGCATTGATGCTGTCAATTATCTTCTCAATTTGTACTTCATTTGCAACACGAGGACGAACTGGACGAAGACCTTGCTCATGCTGATCATTGTCATCATTGGAAGTATTGTCTTCGGTCTGAGCATTGTCTTCAGGTTGGTTTGGTGCAGAAATGATAAGTTCCTCTTCAGGCTGTGCTTCAGAGGGCATGATCTCACCAGTTCCCATCAACTTGATAGATTCACAGGAAGGAGCTTCATCAAGTGTACTTGGCAGAATTTCTCTTTGTGAACCATTGGTTTCATCAAATCGCACATCCACTGTTTCAACGATTTTGTAGTGGAAGAGGTTGAAGACTCTGTAAGAGTGCGAATCCTTTCCATAGCCAAGCATGAAGCCTTCGTGAGCTTTGGGTTCAAATTTTGACTTGTGATGGGGATCCTTGATCCAACATCTAGCACCAAAGACTCTGAAGTAGCTGACATTTGGCTTCTTGCCAGTGAGGAGATCATAGGATGTTTTGCCCAGAAGCTTATGGATGTAGACACGGTTGATGATGTGACAAGCTATATCAATGGCTTCAGGCCAGAACTTTCTTGGTGTCTTGTACTCGTCAAGCATTGTTCGAGCCATCTCAATAAGGGTTCTGTTTTTGCGCTCAACAATGCCATTTTGCTGTGGTGTGTATGGAGCAGAAAATTCATGAGTGATTCCCATTGTATCCAGATAAAGATCAAGGCCGGTGTTCTAGAATCCAGTGCCATTATCACTTCTGATATGCTTGATCTTGATGCCATCGTTGTTCATTGCTCGATTGGCGAATCGTCTGAAGACATCTTGTACTTCAGTCTTGTAGAGAATTATGTGTACCCATGTGTATCTTGAGTAGTCATCAACAATGACGAAGCCATAGAGACACGCCGTTGTTGTGAGGGTGGAGTAGTGGGTAGGTCCAAATAAGTCCATGTGTAGCAGCTCGAAGGGTTGAGATGTTGTCATGATGGTCTTCGAAGGATGCTTGGCCCTTGTCATCTTTCCAGCTTCGCAGACACCACACAGATGACATTTCTTGAACTTGACACCTTCGATGCCTATGACATGATTCTTCTTGACGAGAGTGTGCAAGTTCCTCCTGCCTGCATGCCCCAGCCTTCGATGCCAGAGCCAGCATTCTAAAGCTTTAGCAAGAAGACATATGGCAAGTTTTGGACCTGCCGAGAAATCTACCATGTATAGATCACCTTTCCTATACCCTTCAAAGACTAGAGATTTGTCAGATTCCGTTAGTACAAGGCAACGATATTTTCCAAATATCACAATCATATTTAAGTCACAAAGCATTGAGACAGACATTAAGTTGAATCCAAGGGATTCAACAAGCATCACTTTATCCATGTGTTGATCCTTTGAGATTGCAACTCTACCTAGACCCAATACTTTGCCTTTACCAGTGTCAGCAAATGTGATTTGACTCTTGTCGGATGGACGTAAGGTTGAGTCCATGAGAAGACTTTGATCGCCAGTCATATGATTAGTGCATCCGCTGTCAATAATCCATTCTAAAGCTTTTGGTGTACTCTACAGTGCAGTTAGAGGGATAGGCTTTACAATGTATGTTGTGAAGCATAAGCATTTGATGCACACTTGGATTATCACAACATAGATGAGAGTTAGCACACAGTATGTCAGGTAAGCGATTCATATGTGGAATACATATTAAGTTATTTTATCATGCGTCCCTTTGTGTTTTAGGTCCCCAGCAATTATATCGGACGCCATTGATTGCTGGCTGGAGACCACATTCTGCAAGAGAGAGTTAATTCTTCTTCACCACCCACATTTTCAGGGGTGGCTTAGAAGCAATGAGTCTAAGTGCAGCATCTGAGAATTTCGGCTTTGAAGCCCTAGCAAATAGCCTTGCAGGAGATGAATGATACTCATGTGAATAAGCAGAAAAGTTCTTAGTTCTATGAACATAGCGATTTGAAGACACACGCTCATATTCATGAGTCTGAGTATGATTTCCCTGCAAAACATTGGCGTTAGGGTGACTCAAGTGAGTCCTGTGTTCGTAAGTAGCCGTTGGACCATATGATGCCTTTGGTCTGGGGTTTGTCTTCTTCCCTAGTGGTGTCATGATGACATTCACTAGAATATTCTCAAGGCAGCTTTTGGGAACCCAGATCTTCTTCATAGGAGGTCCATTCCTGCAGTTAGTACCAATATACCTGGCAAACACTTCACCATTCTGATTTTTGAATAGTTTATAGTTTGCATCAAAGGATTCATCAATGATAATAGGATTAGCACAGGTAAATCCAGATAAAGTAGATGGATCCACTGAAGGTTCCTTTGCAGCAACCCATGTGGTTTTGGGATACTGCTCAGGCTTCCAGTAGGAACCATCAACATTCATTTTCCTCTCGAACCCAACACCCTCTTTCCTAGGGTTTCGGTTCAGAATCTGCTTTTTGAGGACATCACAAAGTGTCTGATGCCCTTTCAGACTTTTATACATCCCTATTTCAAGCAATGTCTTCAACCTAGCATTTTCATCAGAAATAGTAGTGGTATCCTCAGAAGAGGGGTTAGTTACCACATCAGTAGTTGAAGACAGAGCAACAGTAGCAGCAATGGAACATTCAGCAATAGAGGTAGCGTTATCACGCTCAATGCATTTTAAGCATGGTGGTTCAAATTCATCCTGAGCGGGACTGATCTGTTGAGCGCGAAATGACTCATTCTCTTTTTGAAGATCTTCATGAGTCACTTTCAGTTTCTCAAGCTCTTGCTTCCTTTGAAGATAATCATAGGAGAGCTTTTCATAAGTGGTTGAGAGCGTCTCATGAAGACTTTCAAGTTCTTGATACTTAGCATGAAGATTTTTTATGTCTTCAACTAAGGACTGTGAACGTGTCATTTCCGCGTCCAACAGGTCATCGCTTTTGTCTAACAGTTTTTGAGTATGTTCCATAGCCCTTTGTTGTTCAGTAGAAATTTTAGCTAGTGTTTTGTAGCTGGGTTTAGATTCACAATCAGAGTCATCTTCACTTGATGTTTGAAAGTAAGCATCGCGCGATTTTACCTTGGCACCGCGTGCCATGAAGCAGTAGGTGGGAGCAGGATCGTCCTTGTCATCATCAGCGTTGGTGTGGGAGTCATTGTCTTCAGTGTTGTAGATGGACTGTGCGGCGTAGGCTGTGGCTAGAGCCAGACTTGCAACGCCAGAGTCAGACTCAGCTTCAGATTCCACCTCTGCCTCCTCAGAAGCAGACTCCTCCTCTGAATCCATTTCCTTGCCAACAAAAGCACGAGCCTTGCCAGATGAGCTCTTCTTGTGAGATGAAGACCTTGATGAGGACTTGGAAGAAGACTTCGAAGATTTCTTCTTCTTCTTGTCATCGGAGTCATATTCCTTGCTCTTCTTCTTCTTCTTCTCATTGTCCCACTAAGGACACTCAGAGATGTAGTGCCCAGGCTTCTTACACTTGTGACATGTTCTCTTCTTGTTGTCTTGAGTGGAAGCTTCATCATTTCTTGAACTGGATCGTGAAGACTTTCTGAAGCCCTTATTCTTGGTGAATTTCTGGAACTTCTTCACAAGCATAGCAAGCTCCCTTCCAATGTCTTCAGGATCGTCAGAACCGCAGTCAGATTCTTCTTCTTCAGATGAGGAAACAACTTTTGCCTTCAAAGCACGAGTTCGGCCATAGTTGGGGCCATAGATATCTCTTTTCTCAGAAAGCTGGAACTCATGTGTGTTGAGCCTCTCAAGTATATCAGACAGATCGAGTGTCTCGAAGTCAGGACGTTCTTGTATCATGAGGGCAAGGGTGTCAAAGGAGGTGTCAAGTGATCTCAGCAGTGTCTTGACAATTTCATGCTTGGTGATATCAGTGGCGCCGAGAGCCTGAAGCTCATTTGTGATGTCGGTGAGGCGATCAAACGAGAGCTGGACATTTTCATTGTCGTTTCTCTTGAAGCGATTGAAGAGATTGCGAAGAACACTGATCCTCTGGTCTCTCTGTGTAGAGACGCCTTCATTGACCTTGGACAGCCAGTCCCAGACTAGCTTTGACGTTTCCAGAGCACTCACACGGCCATATTGTCCTTTGGTCAGATGACCACAGATGATGTTCTTTGTAGTCGAGGCCAGTTGAATGAACTTCTTGACATCAGTAGGGGTGACACCTTCACCAGTTTTGCGAACGCCATTCTTGATGACATACCAGAGGTCGACATGAATGGCTTCAAGATGCATGCGCATCTTATTCTTCCAATAGGGATATTCTGTTCCATTGAACACGGGGCAAGCAGCGGAGACTTTGATTATCCCTCCAGTCGACATAGCTAAACTCTAGGTGGTTAAACCGAATCACACAGAAGAAGGGAGTACCTTGCTCTGATACCAATTGAAAGTGCTAGTTATCGACTAGAGGGGGGTGAATAGGCGATTTTTATGAAAGTCTTCAAAACATGGAAGTTTCGAAGACAAACAATAGAAACAACCTAATTGATATGCAGCGGAAGATAAACTACAACAAGCAAGCCATAATCAAGTATGCAATAGCATTAACGTTCGAAGATTAATAGCAGCTAGGTAGTAGGATCAGGATGGAAGATAGTATGAAGCCAATCAACAATAGTAGTCAAGCAATGAAGTCAATCAGATAAGACGATAAGCAATGACTTCACGAAGACAAACTCAAAGTAAAGGAGGGAAGAGATAGAACCAGTTGCTTGTTGAAGACACAAGATTTGTTGGACCAATTCCAGTTGCTGTGACAACTGTACGTCTGGTTAGGGAGGCTGAGATTCAACTCAGAAGACCGTGTCTTCACCTTATTCATCTTGAGCTAAGGACACTTAGTCCTCGCCCAATCACTCTGGTAAGTCTTCAAGGTAGACTTCCAAACCTTCACAGACTTCGTTCACCCGGCAATCCACAATGACTCTTGGATGCTTAGAACGCGACGCCTAACCGGCTGGAGGATACACAGTCCTCAAGTGTAATAAGTCTTCAGGTCACACAGACAGAAAGACTTCAGTGATGCCTAACACTCTTTGGCTCTGGGTGTTTGGGATTTGTCCTCGCTAGGATTTCTCTCTCTCGAATGCTTCGAGGTGGGTTGCTCTCAAACGACAAAAGTCGTATATTAACTCTGAGTAGCCACCAATTTATGGTGTAGGGGGTGGGCTATTAATAGCCAGTAGGCAACCCGACCTGATTTTTCCGAAATGACCCTGGGTCACTAAGGAACTGACACGTGTTCCAACGGTCAGATTTCAAACACACACGGCAACTTTACTTGGGCTACAAGCAAAGCTGATTCATCCAACTCTGGATAAGATTTGCTCTCATTGTCTTCGTTCGAAGACATAGGATTTGGGTTGAGCATCACTTCAGTCACTTTGACTTAGTTCACTTGGACCCCACTTAACAGTACGGTGGTTCCTATGACTCAACAAAGAAGAAAAGGAAACAACGAAACCACATAGTCTTCGTGCTCCATAGTCTTCACGCAATGTCTTCTCATGTCATAGTCTTCAATATGAATATCTTCTCATACCACCATTGTCGTCAATGTCTTCATACATTTTTAGGGGTCATCTCCGGTAGGTAAACCGAATCAATGAGGGACACTACCTGTGTTATCCTGCAATTCTCACAAACGCATTAGTCCCTCAACCAACTTTGTCGTCAATACTCCAAAACCAACTAGGGGTGGCACTAGATGCACTTACAGACGCCCGCACGAAGTCGACGTCCATCATCTCATACCCATCGGGGGCCTTCTGCGCCTCGACCTCTGCAGTGAACATTGGATCGGCTTCCTCCTCCTCGTAGCTTGGCTCCAGAGAACTCAGGGATTGGCCCACCGCAAAGCGAGCTTGGGAACGGAGGTCTGTGGCATCGACCGCCGACGCGATTTCTACGTGGCGCTCCGGCGTCACCATCTTGTAGTAAGTGATCTTGCAGCGCACCATGGCTTTCTGGTGAACTAGGGGACGCTTGATGCAGGCTAGGGGATCGAAAGGTGGGGGAATGGGCTGGATTTGGTGTGGTTTTAGGGCAGTGGCTGGCGTAGGCCGAGCAGCGAAGGTTCTGGTGTGAATAGTGGTTCCGATGAGTGGCTGGCGTAGGCCGAGCAGCGAAGGTTCTGGTGTGAATAGTGGTTCCGATGACGACCAGTCAATCGGTTTTGACTGTACATCACTCTTGTCGCGTTCGTGTTGCAGCCCAGCATGCTGGACCCTCCACGTTGCACACCGAATGGAACGCGCTTTGTCTTGCGTTTTCGCTCGCTTGTGGGACCGCAGTTGAGAGCAAACCGACGTCCCTCCCCCTCCCCCGCCCGCGTCATTTATTATACCACCACTCCCTCCATTTTATGCGGAGTAAATAAAAACAGAGGGAGTATACTACAGATGAGGATCCCATGATGTGGCCGAACCCATTGAGTAACTGACATGCGGGGCCTAGCAAGCATGGGGTTTGCCAGTAAGTGACCGAAAGGGAGGGTAAGGCAGGGATACCTACGTCAGAGGATCCACTTCCACTATACTACTTTGACCAAATGTTAGAGTAATAATATATGACATGTAACTTACACAAATGTTAGAGTAATACTCCCTCCGTCTAGGTGTGTAAGTCATCTTACGAAAACCAAATAATCCCAAAACACTTAGGCGCGGTTCATTAAATTATACATCCTTTCTTGTTTCTTGACATATCAACCAATAAGAGATGTGGGGTGTGCATGCTTTTAATGACTTGAGACTACCAAACAGGACATGCAGTGGTTAGTTCATTGCATGCAATGCTATTAATTAGCAAATGAACATTAAGTTCTCTCATTTTCCCCTCCTCCTTGGTCACGGTGCACAACCTAAGATGACTTACTCACCTAGACGGAGGGAGTAATATATGACATGCAACTTACACAAAGCATACAGGGTCTAATGCATTTTTCGAGGCTAACTTTGACCAAATGTTAGAGTAATAATATATGACATGCAACTTACACAAAGCGTACGGTCAATTTCGTATCTGAAAGGAGTTTCCAATGATATTATTTTCACATTATACATCTCATGTACTCCCTCCATCTAGGTGTATAAGTCATCTTACGAAAACCAAATAATCCCAAAACACGTACTACCTCCGTCCGGATTTATTGGTCCCCATTGTGTTTCGTTCCAAATTTTGACCATAGATTAAACTAACAAAATGTTCACGCATGTCACCAAACATTATATTTTTGAAAACTTTGTTCAAATACGAATCCAATGAGATAATTTTTCTTGACATGCATTAACATTTTGTTAGTTAAATCTTTAGTCAAAATTTGACACAAACTACAAAGGGGGCCTATAAACCAGGACGGAGGTAGTAGGCACGGTGCATTAACTTCTACCTCGTTTCTTGTTTTTGACATATCAACCAATAAGAGATGAGGGTGTGCGTGCTTTTAATGACCTGAGACTATCAAACATGACATGAAGTGGTTAGTTCATTGCATGCAATACTATTAATTAGCAAATAAACATTAATGTCTCTCGTTTTCCCCTCCTCCTTGGTCACGGTGCACAGCCTAAGATGACTTACTCACCTATGTGAAAGGAATACTATTAATCTTATCAATAGTCAAATTGGAAACCATCTCGAGTACAAATCTAGGAGTACGCATGAATCTAACAATATTGATTGGGCGTTGTTGAATGTTGATACCTTTTTTATCATAGTAGAGATACTTTGACTACACATAAAACTTATATGTAAAGTAGAAAGGATAGGAGGGAGTGTATTGTACGTTCAAAAACGAAACGAACATTGAATACCCTTTATATATGATTTGCGGATGCTATGATCACCGGTTCAAAATTCTGAATCCGCCTTAGGTATGACGTGCCCCCACTCGTTCCCTCTCGATTTCATCTCGGGGTCCGGAGATCTATTGAAGGAGGACTAGGGTGGGTACATGCGAATGATACTCGCCGGAATGTTCAAATGAGGCATGCGGGAGGATGGACTCGATTGGAGGGCGACATGATCGATGGAGAAGAGGGTTGGAGAGGAATGAGAAATAAGCAAACGCCACATGATTACACTTGAACGACTCAAATAAACAATAAGACTCAAATAAACCGACATGTGGGGCACACTCGTTGGGACGACGTAGTGCAGACTAGTCCAATGGAGGAACTGTCCCACGACCTCCTCGCCATTGACAATCGTTCATGTGGGTCGTTGGGGGCTTGGGGCCAACAACAGGGCGCAGCTCTAGCACCGCCTCTAGACACGGCGACCGCGGTGAGCGACACGCTCATATCATCGATAGACACGGTCAGTTTCAGTGTGCTGAGGGTGGCGTTAGTGCTATGGCACGACCAATGGTATGTTTGGTCTGTGCCCAAGGTTGCCCCATCAAAGCATTGGGTAGCCAAAAATTTGGTTGAGGTATTGGTTGCCCATGAGTTGGCCGACATTGGCAAGAAAAATGAACTAGAGTTGGCTAGAGTTCATTGGCATGCCAAAGAAATGGAAACCATCCAAACAAAGACCAATCTTTGGGTCATGGCCAAAATTTTGGTAAGGTGCACTTTGGCCACAATCCAAACACACCCCAACACCCGGCTTGTCGAGGATGCACGGGGCGCCGCGACCGTCCGCGGAGTGGTGTAGTGGGGCCAACTGCATCCTCTGGACCTGAGACCATGCCGGGTCGTCTTGCTTTTTCAATGACATGCGGGGATCGCATTTGAGCAAAGGGCATCTCCAACGTTGCCACGAACGCAGCTGACTACCCTGGCACACCAAAGCCCTCGTCCCTCGCGCCGTCGCGCGGTGCGTTCCCAGCCGGCGCCAGCTGCCCGCATTCATGACGTCCGTTCGTATGTCGTCATTAAGAGGCTCGGTGCCCGAGGAACCAACTCCACTTAATGACACACCCGAACGCTTGGCCTCACTGCAATGCGCTACATAAAGCGGCAACGCCCAGCTAACCTCCACACCATAGCACATTGTCCTCCTACCTGGCACCACATCCGCCATGACCCCAAGTGCGAACGCTCTGCGGGAGAGCTTGTCTTCGGGGATGAAGCTCGAGGTCACTGCCCTCGCTCAAGTCGCCTCTCGTGACGCAATAGCGGCGTAGCCGGACGCGGACGCGACCGCACAAGCGGTGGCCACGCTGGCGGCCGATGACGGGAGCACCGTCGGCCACGTGTCCAATTTGCCGCCGTCCAACGTCCGGCACCGCCGAGGTCGGGGACTCCTTCGAGGATGAGTAGGGCATGGGAGGCGGCCAGGGCATGGTGTGCCAACTGGCCGGTCCATATCCCGTGTTCTACTCTTCCTCGCCGGAGACCGCACCTTCACTTCACGGGTCTTGAACCCCGCCCCCGTACATAGAGATCGCAGATGGAGGACGTCGGTCGCTGCTGTAGAATAGGTTTAGGGTCGGGTTTCTTTTATTTTTCTGTCCTATAAAAGTTCGAAATGTAATGAAAATCTGTCGTGTTTGCATTAATCTCGGCCGGTGTATATGAACTTTCACAATAATATACATATTGTAGGAGTACTAGCAAGATGCCCGTGCGTTGCATGAAAGATTAAGATCTTGTGGGAGAAAAGGATGAACGAGGGAAAGCCTTATCTGCAAATGTGGAGAGGAGTGCGGGTAAATTGTCATAGTTTCCTTCATATCCGTTAGATATAGATCGAACGACCTATATTGCAGGATGACAGGCACACCATCATCACCAACCGAGACAAATCTAAAAAACCCAACTAAGCCAACCTCCCAGCATATCGTGCGGGAAAAGACCCGGCCACGCCGTTTTAGTCGGGATTACCGGATTACTAGTAGTAGTATCGATGGATCACGCGAAGCAACATTTTTTTGAGGGGGCGAAGCATCTAGTTTAAAAGGAAAAAAGGTGGTACACTCACAACACTCCTGTCGCGGTCGCATTGCACCCCACACATGTTCGGTCCTGCACACGGCTCACGCAAACGAAACGCGCTTCGGCTCGCCTCTTCACTGACATGTGGGACCGCACTTGGAGAAACCGACCATGCGCCAAACTCCCCCCGCCCACCACACGAAAATCCTCCCCCCCCCCACACACACAAAAATTCCCC
>NC_041393.1:91447429-91464485 GCF_002162155.2 Triticum dicoccoides | reverse complement strand
TCCCCCCTCCACTCCATTCGCTCCGTCAAAGCCGCCCTCCCCGCCGCGCCGATACGTCGGCACCGCAGTTCATCGAGGGGACGCACGGCGATCCTCTCGCTCCCACAGTACGCTCTCGTAGACTGCCGTCCTCTAGCCGCGCTGCCACCTCTGGCTACATTCTTATGGAGGCACATGGCGGTCAGCACCGCCACCGCTGGCGACGTTCGTGTGGAGACGCACGGCGGTCAGCTTCTCCCACGGTATGCACATTCTAGACTGAGGCCCCGTTCATGTTGGTGTAGCGCTGAATGTTGGCTGATAGACGTTGTTAATCTCACTGTTTGCCGAAGTAGTTTACTACCAATATGCTCTGCTTAAGAAACTTCCTTGCCCTGTTCTGCACTCAAGCTTCCTTGCCGAAGTAGTTTGCTGAGATGGCATGCCAAGGCCGATTAGTTGCTAAAATATCCTGCCATATATTTATTGTGACGTAGATTGCCATGGTCTAGTAGACAATCTGTTAGGTGAAATAGCTCTACACCATTTTATACTCGATCTTTGTTGCTGCGATGGCCTTCGATAGTTTGATGGCTGTGTGCTCGGCCTCATTGACTGTTGAAACAACCTGCCATAATTTAGCACTCAAATCTATTTGCTGAATTAGCTTTACATATATTTCGTTACTTAGATATGCTCGTCCAAATATCTTGCCATAGCTTTAGACATCGACCTAGGTATTTTTTTTCTGGACTTCATAAAAAAGCATATATGTTTTTCCTGTAATATCTAGTAGAAGAAGTAATTTGTATGTCTAACAGATGGACAGGACTTGGATAACTTTTGCTCGAAGATTCTCCGCTGCATATGTCGAGGGGGTTGAAAACTTCATGAACTTTATCAGAGCTGAGTACGGTGGTCCGAAATTAGATGTGCTCTGCCCGTGTAGCAGTTGTATGAATTCAGTTACAAGACCCCAGTCAACTGTGCAAAATCATCTACACTTGTATGGGATGTCGGTCACATATACTAGGTGGGTTCATCATGGTGAAGCTGTGAATGTCAATGTTATTGACTACGTGGAAGCAGCAGATCACCATCTTGATCTGCCTGATGCTCAGGTGGAAGAGGAGGAGGAGGTGGTGGTGGCGAAGCCAGTGAGTTTGACCAACATTGAAACAATGCTATTGAATGCTCGTGCATTCCGTGAACTTTCACCTGCAGAAGAAAAATGGTGGGCCCGCATGTTGGAACAATGCAACGTTGCTGTCACCCCAGGAAATAAGCTGTCAGTATTCTCAGCTATGGTCACCTTTCTTCAGGTGAAGACATCTGAGCGGATGACCAACAAATCATTCGATGCGATGTTGGCTGCTTTCCACAAATCTTTCCTAGATGCGTCTGAGCTGCCACACACCTACAGTAAAATGAAGAATTTCCTTCGTGCAGTTGGAATTGGATATGATATGATCCATGTTTGTAAGAATAAGTGTGTTCTATTCCGGAAGGATTATGCCAACTTAAGTGAATGCCCGAAATGCAAATCATCAAGATGGAAAGATGGCGATGCTGTGAAGAGGGTTCCTCATAATGTTCTGAGACATTTTCCAATTACACCAAGATTGCAGAGGTTGTTTCATGATGCTGAAACAAGAGAGGATGTACTGTGGCATTCTAGGAACCAGGAGTACAAAGATCAGAATGTAATGAGCCATCCATCTCATGGTAGTGAGTGGAAAAGCTTCAATGATAAACACAAAGAGTTTGCTACTGACCCGAGAAACATTAGACTTGGCTTAGCTTCAGACGGATTTAACCCATTTGGCCACCAGAGCGCCACATATAGCATGTGGCCAGTGCTTGTTATCCCTTACAACATGCCTCCAAATGTCTGCACCAAAGAATCAAACTACATGATGGCCTTGCTCATCCCAGGTCCAAAAAGTCCCGGAAAGGATTTTGATTTGTTCATGGAGCCTCTTATGGAGGAACTTCAACAGCTATGGAAGGGTGTTCTCACTCGAGACCTATATAGCAACCCACCAGCTGATTTCTTTCTGCGTGTTGTTGTAATTTGGTGCATCCATGATTATCCGACTTTGGGCACTATGTCAGGGCGAACGACACATGGTTACAATGCATGTGTTCGCTGCGACACGAATCCGCTGTCATACACAATACTTAGCAAGATCTGTTACATTAGACACCACCATTTCCTTGCCAAGGACAAGCCGCATCCTAGAAAATACCGAAGACATGTGTTCAATGCAAAGCATGAAAACTGTGATGCGCCAAAGAGGCTCACCGCTGATGAGTTGCAAGTGGAATTAGAGAAGGTCAGGCATATTACACCAGGAAACCATCCTGGTAAAGGTAGCGGGAAAAGGAAGCGTGGCACGGTAGAAGAGATATTATTGTTTACCCGCAGGTCCACGTTGTGGGACTTGGAGTATTGGAAAGATTTGGATCTGCGGCATAATCTTGATGTGATGCACATCGAGAAACATATATGTGACAGCATTATCGGCACACTTCTTAACATTGAAGGCAAGACGAAAGATACCTTAAAATCTAGGATTGATTTGACACACCTGGCTATCAGAAAGGATTTGCAGGTGCAAGATGAAGGTAAACCACGGGATATGGCACAGTTGTGTACCTCTTGGACAAGGTAAAAAGAAAAGAATTCTGCGAGGTCCTGTCATGTGTGAGATTCCCACATGGATTTGCTTCCAACCCTGAAAGGAGAGTCAGTGCAGATGGAAACAAGGTACAAGGGTTGAAAACTCATGACTGCCACGTCCTACTTCAAAGGGTTTTACCTGTTATCCTTAGAGGATTGGGCCGCCCTGACTTATACAGAGCAGTTGCAGAGTTGGGACAATTCTTCAGGGAACTCTACAGTAGAAATATCAGGATAGATGCTTTGGAGCGTCTTAGAGACAAGATACCAACTATCCTATGAGACCTTGAGAAGATATATCCTCCAGCCTTCTTTGATGTGATGGTGCATTTGGCTGTTCATCTACCTGATGAGGCACTACTTAGAGGTCCAGTACAGTATGGCTGGATGTACCCTATTGAAAGGCGGCTAGGCACTTTAAAGGGCTATGTTAGGAACAGAGCTAGACCCAAGGGTTCCATTGCAGAGGCCTACATTGCTACAGAAGCGTTGACATTCTGCTCAAAATACATTGAAACAGCTGATCAGCTTAGCAAAGAGGTGGGTGAAGACAATCCCGGGCTCAATGTTTTTGATTATTCTGTTCGAGTTACAGGGAAGAGTCGACAAGAGGACAAACCTAAAGATTTGGACAAAATGGTTTGGTACGTGTTGAATAACTGTCCTGAGATACTACCTTATATCAAGTAAGTGCAGTACTCCAGCTTATACATCGTAATCTACTAAACTTGCAGCACATTCTTATATATTTAGATGTTTGACGCGATCACTATGTTGTGCAGCATCTACAAAGAGGATTTACTGCCGCAAAATCCAAGAAACATTGACAAACTGGTTATGGCAGGATTTGTGAAATGGTTCAAGAACCATGTAAGCTTTTGAAGTGCACTGTCAGTTTTTTTAATATATTGAGTACATAAGATGATTAGCTTGTCTATTTTCTAACCATAGGTTAAGAAAATGCGGGAGGATGGGTAGGCAGTTGATGATGCCCTTTACTCACTAGCAATGGGTCCTAATACTCGGTTAAGACATTATGAATCTTGCGTTGTTGGAGATGTGCGCTACAACACCCTTGCACGAGACGAAGGCAGGAAGAAACAAAACAGTGCCATCATGAGCACGGATACGTATGACAAAGATACAACTGAAATGTATGCTAACATAACAGACATTGTTCAGTTGTAGTATATCTCCAGTTTCGAGGATCATCGGTGTGTGGTTCTGTTATGCTGTCATTGGTATAACCTGTTTTCCAGGATCGCAAAACCTAGAGCTGATGATTATTTCAAATCCATCAATGTCAAGGCGGCGTACCAGACCAACGAGCCTTTTATTTTGGCAAATCAAGCAACACAGATATTTTTCTTGGAAGACACATTTGCACGTAGCGATGACTGGAGAGTATTGCAAAGGTTTGAGCAGAGGAATTCGTTTAATGAAGTTGCACAACAAGATGATGCTTACACTGCTCCTTATGTACAAGATAACACAGATGTTCCTAATATCTTTGAGAACCATCACGTCAATAACGACGGCGAAAAGATTGCCTGTCGTGCTGTGGATACAAGAGTTGATCAAGAAGAAACCAACGTTCGAGGACGTTAAGGATGAAGAAGAAGATGACACCATGGGGAATTACGATTCAGACTGATACACATGGCGAAGATGTTGACGCTGCTGCTGCCGATGATGATTACATTGCTTTTGTCGTATTTACCTGTCAGAAGACGTTTTTTTATCTACTATGTGAAATTGTGTTTGCTATGACAACTGAAACCTGATGAACATGTTGTTTAGTATTTTGCTGTGAGAACATCACTTGTTATGTATGCTAATTTGTGTTTGGTGATTGTATGACAACTAAGACATGATGACATTGTTGTTTAGTTGTACTCATATTTGACAGTCAAACTTGAATTTGATGACATAGTTTGTTGTTGGACTGCAATTTGCTCGACGTCTTCGAATGAGAACAAAGCTGACCCGACAGGGCCTCTGCTATTTATTTATTTATATGAGCAAAAGGGGATACCCCCTGATTTCCAATAATAGAAATCATTAGATGTTCACAACACTACGCCCAGCCTGCTACACAGGTTTCATTCATTACTAGTTTTAGCAAAGTGCTCATGTCATAGCCACTGAATACATCACGAGTGCTACATACACTGCAAATAAAGAGACAATCATCCTACAGAGCACATCGATTTTGCCCATTATCTTCACAAGCTCTTTCATCTCCTCATTGCTGTCAAGGCTGTTCAGCAGCTGTTGCTTGGCCATGATCAGAGGAACTACATCTTTAACCTTCTGCTCCGCATCTTCCTCTTCTGTTGTTCCTTCAGTTACTTGTCCAACACCCCAACCTGCTGGTATTGGGATTCTTCGGCTAACCAAATAATCAGTGTAGTTGCATTCCCCCACATCAACAACTTCCCAGAAATACAAATCACACGAATCTTCCCTTTTCTGCACGAATCAAATTGGAAGATCATCAACCAAACTATTAAAAAAATCAGCAACTGAAAGCAGCAGAACAACACTTAAACATATTATTACCCCATGATTCGGGCATTTGTAGAAGACTCGGCCAGGGTTGCGGATTGTGGTTGAGACGCGACGGATGACCCTACGTGATTTGCAGTAGTGGCACCACACCAATGGCAGCGGGTTACGATGAGCAATCGGCTGTGGTGCGCGTGCCGGTGGGGGTGTGATGAAACCCATAGGCGATGGTACGGGTGGCGACTTGGCGCATATCTGGTTGTTGCGCGCTGAAGAGCAGGTGGACGAGCAACCAGCGGACATGGTTGCTGCGGCCAGAGCTTCTGATGCTAGGCAGAGTAAGTAGAGAAGAGGAGAAGCGAATGTTGGATATGTCAGTTTCATTACTTGCAGAGTAGCATAGCACCATATATAGCCATAGTCTAGGTTTGGATTCGAACCGGCTATAGGAGCACATCTTTCTTTTTTCTAAAACTCGGCAACATCTCTTTACTGGTACACTAGCTTGTTCTGTACGCCTTCCCAAGTCTTTGATTTTCTTTCCCTTTTTTGTGAGGAAGGAAGGAGGACGAAATTGAGAGTTCCTCGGACTCGAACCCAAGACCTCTCGGTTGAAAACCAAGGGTGCTAGTCACTTATGTGGCGAACGTTCCCTGTGAGGAGGACGGCAGACGAACGCATTTTCCTCGCAGTTTTCTTCCTATATATAAAAAAGTATGCTACTTGGTGTCCGCTTAGTCAAAAAATGATTGTGCCAACCTTGACCGTCGATTGACATTCAACGTCTATCGCATTTCTTCATTCTCTTCTTCCTCGAGCCGCCAAAGCCAAACCAGCGCCGGCGGGACCGCCTGCTCCCGCCTCGCACGGCTGGCTGTGATCTTCCCCGGCTCATGTTCGTTCCCATCCGAGGCCTCACCATCGTCCTCCGTCTTGGTTCGCTCGCTGCGGCGCCGCCCTCCGGTCTTGTCAACATGGTCAACAACCAAGAGGAATAAGGAGATGACTCTACATGGTGAGGATGATAGTAGGGACCAAGCAGCGCGCGTAGTAATTTTGTTTTTTCGGGACGGAGAAGGGTATCAGCTGGGTTGTGCGGGACCCGTGGCCCGTCTAGCCCCGGCTTTTATTTCATATGTTTAGCACATGACCAGCCCAGTTTGTTTTTTCCTTTTTGAAAAATGGCTAGCCAGCTATTTTGTTTTTTGCAGAATAACCAACATAGGCCTACTTGCTTTTCTATGCCCTACTGGGCCGGAAATCTTTCAAGACGAGGAGGGATGCATTTTGCCCAGAAAATGGGCTATAAGTAATAAGAAATGGGCTATAAGTAATAAGAAATGGGCTATAAGTAATAATAAATGGGTTGTAAAATGAAAAAAATACAGCAAACAGGCAATTAGTTCCCAAATATTGTTTTCTTTTGGATTTTGATATTTTAAATTTCATTGTTTTTGTGCGGGTAAAATTTCATTGAATTTAAATTAAGGTATATTTAGATTTAAAATTAGTTTGAATCTGGCTAGAAATGTCGGGTTGTATGCTGTTTGGGACAGATTTGGAGGCTGACTTGTGGATCTACTAGGTTGACATGTACTTTGGCATTGTCAACTTAGTCCACAAATGATTCTAGCAGCAGTGACCGTTGGATGTTAATCCAACGGCCGTGCTTCTTCTTCAATACCTGATCTTCTTGCTCCAGCCGCCCAAACCAGCTCCGGTGGGACTGCCTGCTCCCGCCTCCCGTGGCCAGCTGTGCTGCCGCACAAGCCGCACCGCCCCACCCTACTTCATTGTTGGCCAGGCCATTCCTCTACTCACCCACACCTCCTGTTATTTTCCGGCGACGGCAGCCGGACCAGTAAACCCTCGTACTCCCCACCGCGTGGGCAACCATTGCCGAGTCTTCCCCGGCTCCGTGTCGTTCCCTTCCTAGGTCTCGCCGTCGTGCACCGCCATGTTGCTCTCGGCGCGGCCTGGTCAACATGGTCAACGAACGACATCCATCGGTTGTGGATTGTACACGCAAAATAATGGTTCCTCCACCTGACAGCTGGGACCCACCAGAAGGGCCTCTGTATTTCGTGAAAAAACATTCCCCCCGCTGACATGTCGGACCCACCAGCTATATCTTCGCACGCAAGGAAGTGCCTCCTTATTACGCACAAAAAATGAATACCCACCCTGCTAGATGGGACCCACCATAGAGGGAGGATGACTTGTGGGCCAACTAAGTTGACGGGGACGGAGGGCTTTGTCAACTTAGTCAATATGAACGATTCTAGCTCCAGTGACCGTATGATGTCCATCCAACGGCCATAGTGCTTCTTCAACCTCTCGTCTTCATGCTCCAGCCGCCCAAAGCAGCGCCGGTCGTGCCGCATGCTCCTGCCTCTCGTGGCCGGTTGTGATGCCGCGGAGGCCTCACCGCCCCCTACTACTCCCACCGCTGGCCCAGGGTATCCCTCTACTCACCCACACCCCCTGTTATTATGCGGCGACGGCAGCCTCACGACGCAGCCGAACCAGTGAACCCTCGTACTCCTCTTCGCGCGGGCTACCACTGATGTGTCTTCCCCGGCTCCGCGTCGTCCCCTTCATAGGCCTCGCCGTCATCCAGACCACCGCCATAGTGCTCTCGGCACGGCGTGGTCAACGTGGTCAAGGCGGCCACAAGGAAGTGCCTCCTTATTACATGCAAAATAATTATTCCTCCACCTGATGCTACCTCTTGAGCACTGTGTTGGATTTCCCCGAAGAGGAGAGGATGATACAGTAAAGTAGCGTAAGTATTTCCCTTGGTTTTTGAGAACCAAGGTATCAATCCAGTAGGAGATCACGCACAAGTCCCTCGTACCTGCACAAAACGATAGCTACTCGCAACCAACGCGATTAGGGGTTGTCAATCCCTTCACGGTCACTTACGAGGGTGAGATCTGATAGAGATGATAAATAATATTTTTGGTATTTTTGATATAGAGATGTAAAGTGAAAAGTAAAAGGCGAAGTAAAAACAAAGCAAGTATTAAAGTAATGGAGATTGATATGATGAGAATAGACCCGGGGGCCATAGTTTTCACTAGTGGCTTCTCTCAAGAGCATAGATATTCTACGGTGGGTGAACAAATTACTGTTGAGCAATTGACAAAATTGAGCATAGTTATGAGTATATCTAGGTATGATCATGTATATAGGCATCACGTCCGAGACAAGTAGATCGAAACAATTCTGCATCTACTACTATTACTCCACTCATCGACCGCTATCCAGCATGCTTCTAGAGTATTAAGTTAAAAACAGAGTAATGCCTTAAGCAAGATGACATGATGTAGAGGGATAACTTCATGTAATATGATAAAAAACCCATCTTGTTATCCTCGATGGAAACAATACAATACGTGCCTTGTTGCCCCTTCTATCACTGGGAAAGGACACCGCAAGATTGAACCCAAAGCTAAGCACTTCTCCCATTGCAAGAACTACCAATCTAGTTGGCCAAACCAAAAGGATAATTCGAAGAGACATGCAAATATAACTCAATCATACATAAAAGAATTCAGAGAAGATTCAAATATTATTCATAGATAAGCTTGATCATAAACCCACAATTCATCGGTCTCAACAAACACACCGCCAAAAGAAGATTACATCAAATAGATTTCCACAAGAGAGGGGGGGACATTGTATTGAGATCCAAAAAGAGAGAAGAAGCCATCTAGCTACTAGCTATGGACCCGAAGGTCTGAAGTAAACTACTCACACTTCATCGGAGAGGCTATGGTGTTAATGTAGAAGCCCTCCGTGGTGGTTGCCCCCTCCGACGGAGCTCTGGAATAGGCCCCAAGATGGGATCTCGTGGATAAAGAAAGTTACGGCGGTGGAATTAGGTTTTTGACTCCGTTTTTGATCTGTTGGGGGTACGCAGGTATGTATAGGAGGAAGGAGTACGTCGGTGGAGCAATAGGGGGCCCACGAGGTAGGGGGCGCGCCCAGGGGGAGGGCGCGCCCCCCACCCTCGTGACCGCCTCGGTTGTTCCTTGGAGCAGGGTCCAAGTCTCATGGATCACGTTCGCTGAGAAAATCACGTTCCCGAAGGTTTCATTCTGTTTGGACTCCGTCTGATATTCTGTTTCTTCGAAACACTGAAATAGGCAAAAAACAGCAATTCTGGGCTGGGCCTACGGTTAATAGGTTAGTCCTAAAAATAATATAAAATTGGAAAATAAAGCCCAATATAGTCCAAAACAGTAGATAAAGTAGCATGGAGCAATCAAAAATTATAGATACGTTGGAGATGTATCAGGCATCCCCAAGCTTAATTCCTGCTCGTCCTCGAGTAGGTAAATGATAAAAAAGAATTTTTGATGTGGAGTGATACTTTGGCATAATTTCAATGTAAATCTTCTTCATTGTAGTATGAATATTCAGATCCGAAAGATTCAAGACAAAAGTTCATATTGACATAAAAGTAATAATACTTCAAGCATACTAATCAAAGCAATCATGTCTTCTCAAAATAGCATGGCTAAAGAAAGTTATCCCTACAAAATCATATAGTCTGGCTGTTTCTCTATCTTCATCACACAAAGTATTTAATCATGCACAACCCCGATGACAAGCCAAGCAATTGTTTCATACTTTAGTAATCTCAAACCCTTTCAACTTTCACGCAATACATGAGCGTGAGCCATGGACATAGCACTATATGTGGAATAGAATGGTGGTTGTGGAGAAGACAAAAAGGAGAAGATAGTCTCACATCAACTAGGCGTATCAAAGGGCTATGGAGATGCCCATTAATAGATATCAATGTGAGTGAGTAGGGATTGCCATGCAACGGATGCACTAGAGCTATAAATATATGAAATCTCAACAAAAGAAACTAAGTGGGTGTGCATCCAACTTGCTTGCTCACGAAGACCTAGGGCACTTTTGAGGAAGCCCATCATTGGAATATACAAGCCAAGTTCTATAATGAAAAATTCCCACTAGTATATGAAAGTGACAACATATGAAACTCGCTATCATGAAGATCATGGTGCTACTTTGAAGCACAAGTGTGGTAAAAGGATAGTAGCATTGTCCCTTCTCTCTTTTCTCTCATTTTTTTATTTGGTCCTTTTCTCTTTTTTTATGGCCTCTTTTTTTTAATATTTCGTCCGAAGTCTCATCCCGACTTATGGAGAATCATAGTGTCCATCATCCTTTCCTCACTGGGACAATGCTCTAATAATAATGATCATCACACTTTTATTTTTCTTACAACTCAACAATTACAACTCGATACTTAGAACAAAATATGACTCTATATGAATGCCTCCAGCGGTGTACCGGGATATGCAATGAATCAAGAGCGACATGTATGAAAATTATGAGGGTGGCATTGCCACAAATACAATGTCAACTACATGTTCATGCAAAAAGCAATATGACAAAAGTAATGTGTGTCATATGAACGGAACGGTGGAAAGTTGCATGGCAATATATCTCGGAATGGCTATGGAAATGCCATGATAGGTAGGTATGGTGGCTGTTTTGAGGAAGGTATATGGTGGGTGTATGATACCGGCGAACAATGTGCGGTATTAGAGAGGCTAGAAATGGTGGAAGGGTGAAAGGGTGCGTATAATCCATGGACTCAACATTAATCAAAAGAACTCATGCACTTGTTGCAAAAATTTAGAATTCATCAAAAACCAAAGCACTACGCGCATGCTCCTAGGGGGATAGATTGGTAGGAAAAGACCATCGCTCGTCCCCGACCGCCACTCATAAGGAAGACAATCAATAAATAAAATTGTGCTCCAACTTCATCACAAAGCGGTTCACCATACGTGCATGCTACGGGAATCACAAACTTCAACACAAGCATTCTTTAAATTCATAATCACCCCAACTAGCATTACTTTGATATTATCACCTCCATACCTCAAAACATTTATCAAGCATCAAACTTATCTTAGTATTCAACGTACTCAAAAGAAAGTTTCACATATCTTGAATACCAAGTATATTAATATTAAGCAAATTACCATGCTATTAACGACTCTCAAAATAATCTAAGTGAAGCATGAGAGATCAATAGTTTCTTTAAAAAAATCCACCACCGTGCTCTAAAAGATATAAGTTAAGTACTAGAGCAAAAATTATCACGCTCAAAAGATATAAGTGAAGCACTATGAGCAAAACTATCAAGCTCAAAAGATATAAGTGAAGCATATAGAGTATTCTAGCAAATTCCAATTTGTGTATGGCTCTCTCAAAAGGTTTGTACAGCTAGGATGATTGTGGTAAACTAACAAGAAAAGACGCAAATAATACAAGACGCACCAAGCAAAACACATAACATGTGGTGAATAAAAATATAGCTCCAAGTAAATTACCGATGGAAGTAGACGAAAGAGGGGATGTCTTCCGGGGCATCCCCAAGCTTTGACTTTTTGGTGTCCTTGGATTATCTTGGGGGTGCCATGGGCATCCCCAAGCTTAGGCTCTTTCCACTCCTTGTTCCATAATCCATCAAAAGAATTCACCCAAAACTTGAAAACTTCACAATACAAAACTCAATAGAAATCTCGTGAGCTCCGTTAGAGAAAGAAAACAAAAGATTGCTTTAAGGTACTGTAATGAACTCATTATTTATTTATATTGGTGTTAATCCTACTGTATTCCAACTTCCTTATGGTTTATAAACTAATTTATTAGCCATAGATGCATTGAAATAAGCAAACAACACACGAAAAACAGAATCTGTCAAAAACAGAATAGTCTGTAGCAATCTGTAACTAACAGAAACTTCTGGAACTCTAAAAATCCTACAAAAATATTAAGTACTGCAACATTTGTCTATTGATCAGCATCAAAAAGAATCAATGCAAAAGCACGTTCCTGTGATTTATTGAATTTTTTCTCGTGAGCGCAAAGTTTCTGTTTTTCAGCAGAATCAAATCAACTATCATCGTAGGTTATCCTATAGGTTCTACTTGGCACAAACAATAATTAAAACATAAAACCACATCTAACCAGAGGCTAGATGGATTATTTATTCCTAAACAGAAGAAAAAACAAAAAATAAAATTGGGTTGCCTCCCAACAAGCGCTATCGTTTAACGCCCCTAGCTAGGCATTGATATTTCAATGATGCTCACAAGAAAGACAAGAATTGAAGCACAAAGAGAGCATCATAAAACACGTGATAAACACATCTAAGTCTAACATACTTCCTATGCATAGGCATCTTATAGGCAAACAAGCAAGCAAAAACTAGCATATGCAAGGAGGCGGAAAGAAACAATAGCAATCTCAACATAACGAGAGGTTATTTATTATCATGAAAATTTCTACGACCATATTTTCCTCTCTCATAATAATTACATGTGGGATCATAAGCAAATTCAACAAAATAGCTATCACATAAAATATTTTCAGCACGATCCACATGCATGCAAAGTTGACACTCTTCCGAAATAGTGGGATTAACATTAACTAAAGTCATGACCTCTCCAAACCCACTTTCAATATTATCGCAAACAATATTATCAATCTCATATTCATCATGGGGATTAAATAAATTTTCAAGATCATAAGAAGAATCACCCCAATCATGATCATTGCAAAAAGTAGTAGACATAGCAAAACTAGCATCCCCAAGCTTAGGGTTTTGCATATTATTAGCACAATTGACATCAAGAGAATTTATAGTAAAATCATTTAAATCATGCTTTTCGTGAGGGAGCTATCAAGCATGGGTGCAATAGCAACGATCCCATTTTTAACATAAGGAACTATAGCAAATTCGTCTTCATAAATATTGGCTTCATGGCCACAAGAATAGCAAGCATCATGTTCATCAAGGGATATTTCAATCAAATCATCGGAACCATCATTACCTATAGATTCATGCATATCATTATTTTCTTCCAAAGCAACGGTCATTCTTTCAATAAATTCTTTGACATAGACATTATGAGCAAGGTTTTCATTGCAATATTTAAGTATGACGGAATTTTCAGATTTGTTGAGAGTAAAATCATACTTTTCAATCAAAGAAGCAACTTCATGAGCACCCTTAAAAACGACAAATTCTTCTATTTGTTCGATATCATAGTTACTATAAACACCCTTTGCATAAGAAGATAAGATTTCATTATCATTGAACTCACATAGGTAGGGAAGGTGTTTTTTAGGGTTCTTAGAGCAACAAGTAAAATCACACATTCCACAAAGATTACAAGCATAGCATAGCAAACTATTTATATGATACTGTAAGAGTCTCCCTTTTTCAGATAAACGATGACGCACAAAATGAGCATGCTCATCTAAAGATTTCCCATCAACTAGACTAGTTGGGGTTTCAGCACGAGCGCATAAGGATCGAAGATGATCCAAGTAGAACACTTTAAGTGGATCCATATCAATAGATTTTTAGCAAGCAAAGATGCAAGCATATAGAAGGCACAAGGAAACACAAACAAAGATACATACGGGAAGAAGGCGAACGAAGAAGAGAGGGCGAATAAAACGGCAAGGTGAAGCGGGGGAGAGGAAAACGAGAGTCAAATAATGTAATGCGAGAGATAGGGATTGTGATGGGTACTTGGTATGGTTGACTTTTGTGCAAACTCCCCGGCAACGGCACCAGAAATTCTTCTTGCTACCTCTTGAGCACTGCGTTGGATTTCCCCGAAGAGGAGAGGATGATGCAGTAAAGTAGCGTAAGTATTTCCCTCAGTTTTTGAGAACCAAGGTATCAATCCAGTAGGAGATCATGCACAAGTCCCTCGTACCTGCACAAAATGATAGCTACTCGCAACCAACGCGATTAGGGGTTGTCAATCCCTTCAGGTCACTTACGAGGGTGAGATCTGATAGAGATGATAAATAATATTTTTGGTATTTTTGATATAGAGATGCAAAGTGAAAAGTAAAAGGCAAAGTAAAAACAAAGCAAGTATTAAAGTAATGGAGATTGATATGATGAGAATAGACCCGGCGGCCATAGTTTTCACTAGTGGCTTCTCTCAAGAGCATAGATATTCTACGGTGGGTGAACAAATTACTGTTGAGCAATTGACAGAATTGAGCATAGTTATGAGTATATCTAGGTATGATCATGTATATAGGCATCACGTCCGAGACAAGTAGATCGAAACGATTCTGCATCTACTACTATTACTCCACTCATCGACCGCTATCCAGCATGCTTCTAGAGTATTAAGTTAAAAACAGAGTAACGCCTTAAGCAAGATGACATGATGTAGAGGGATAACTTCATGCAATATGATAAAAAACCATCTTGTTATCCTTGATGGCAACAATACAATATGTGCCTTGCTGCCCCTTCTATCACTGGGAAAGGACACCGCAAGATTGAACCCAAAGCTAAGCACTTCTCCCATTCCAAGAACTACCAATCTAGTTGGCCAAACCAAAAGGATAATGCGAAGAGACTTGCAAAGATAACTCAATCATACATAAAAGAATTCAGAGAAGATTCAAATATTATTCATAGATAAGCTGGATCATAAACCCACAATTCATCGTTCTCAACAAACACACCGCAAAAAGAAGATTACATCAAATAGGTCTCCACAAGAGAGGGGGAGAACATTGTATTGAGATCCAAAAAGAGAGAAGAAGCCATCTAGCTACTAGCTATGGACCCGAAGGTCTGAAGTAAACTACTCACACTTCATCGGAGAGGCTATGGTGTTGATGTAGAAGCCCTCCATGGTGGATGCCCCCTCCGGCGGAGCTCCGAAACAGGCCCCAAGATGGGATCTCGTGGATACAGAAAGTTACGACGGTGGAATTAGGTTTTTGGCTCCGTTTTTGATCTGTCGGGGGTACGTAGGTATATATAGGAGGAAGGAGTACGTCGGTGGAGCAACACGGGGCCCACGAGGTAGGGTGGCATGCCCAGGGGGGAGGGCGCGCCCCCCACCCTCGTAACCGCCTCTGTTACTTCTTGGAGTAGGGTGCAAGTCTCGTGGATCACGTTCGGTGAGAAAATCATGTTCCCGAAGGTTTCATTCCGTTTGTAGTCCGTTTGATATTCCGTTTCTTCGAAACACTGAAATAGGCAAAAAAAATAGCAATTCTGGGTTGGGCCTCCGGTTAATAGGTTAGTCCCAAAAATAATATAAAAGTGGAAAATAAAGCCTAGTATAGTCCAAATAAGTAGATAAAGTAGCATGGAGCAATCGAAAATTATAGATACGTTGGAGACGTATCACCTGACAGCAGGGGCCCACCGGACGGGCCACCTTATTTCGTGAAAAAAACGTTTTCCACCTGACTACTGGGACCCACCGGACGGGCTAGCGTATTTCGTGAAAAAAAGGTTCCCCGCGCTGTCAGCTCGGATCCATCGGAAGTGCCTCCTTATTACGCACAAAAAAATGAATACTCCCCTTGCTAGCTGGGACCCACCATGGTGGGAGGCTGACTTGTGGGCCTACTAAGTTGACTGGGACGGGGGCCTTTGTCAACTTTACTCAATATGAACGATTGTTGCTCTAGTGACCGTACGATGTCCATCCAACGACCGTAGTGCTTCTTCAACCTCTGGTCTTCTTGCTCCAGCCGCCCAAAGCAGCGCCGGTCGTGCCGCATGCTCCTGCCTCCCGTGGCCGGTTGTGCTGCCGCGGAGGCCTCACCGCCCCCTACTATTCCCACCGCTAGCCAGGCCCTCCGGCGACGGCAGCCTCACACTGTAGGCGAACCAGTGAACCCTCGTACTCCTCTCCGCGCGGGCTTCCGCTGCCGCGTCTTCCCCGGCTCCCCGTTGTCCCCTTCCTAGGCCTCGTCGTCGTCCACCGCCCTGGTGCTCTCGGCGCGGCGTGGTCAACATTGTCAAGGAACAACTTCCATCGGACGTGGACTGTACGTGGAGAGGTTGACAGCTGGGTCCACGGCCGCAGCAAGGAAGTGCCTCCTTATTACGCGGAAAATAATGATTCCTCCAGCTGACAGCTAGGACCCACTGGATGGGCCACTGTATTTCGCGAAAAAAACATTTCCCCCTGACTGCTGGGACCCACCAGCTACATCTTCGCATGCAAGGAAGTGCGTCCGGGCAAAAAAACAAAACGATTCGCCTGACCGCTGGGACCCACCAGCGACACCTTCGCACGCAAGGAAGTGCGTCCGGAAAAAAATGATTCGCCCCCCTGACTGTTGGGACCCACCAGCTACATCTTCGCACGCATGGAAGTGCGTCCGGGCAAAAAAAACGATTCACCCCCCTGACTGCTGGGACCCACCAGCTACATCTTCGCACGCAAGGAAGTGCCTTACAGTTGGGACCCACCTGGTCGAAGTGTACGTAGCGTTGTCATTCTGGTCGCGAACGTGTACGTACATATTGGTCGTTGTAGAGGCGCGCACATGTCGTGGTAGAGGCGCGCACGTAGCATGTATACGTACGTACAGCGGCGAGGGTGCAAGAAAGAAAATACGGCCACGTACGTACATACGGGCAAGGTCTCGAATGCCTACTCGCGCATACGTACATGGCTGGGTCGGAACGGAGAAACAGCATCGTTGTCGTGTTCATGGGGAGGCAACGGAATGCGTCGTGTTCATCAGGAGGCAACGGAACGCGTGGGAGCCAACCGGCTTGGACGGAACAGGCGATTGCAACGAGGCCTGGCCTACCGCACAATGGAGGAAACGGACCTCCTACGTTCAGAACAGGGTCCTGTTGATCGGGAGGGGTGTGGCGTACCGCAAAACAGAGGAAACGGACCTCCTACGGTCGAAATGGGGGTCCTATTGATTGGCAGGGGTGTGGCGTACCGCAAAACGGACGAAACAGACCTCCTACAGTCGAAACGGGGGTCATGTTGATCAGGAGGGGTGTGGCTACCGCAAAATGGAGGAAAC
>NC_041393.1:91371576-91446667 GCF_002162155.2 Triticum dicoccoides | reverse complement strand
GACGGCTTCAGTTAGCAGTAGTAGCGAAGGAATCGCTCCATCGGGTTGAGTTAACAGCCATCGATCGATCGCTCGGGTTCAGTAACGCGTAGCCCACAGTGCAATCACTCGGGTTCAGTTAGAGCCCAACGCCTCGCTCGGGTTTAGTTAGAGCCAACGCCTCGCACATACGTGCGTACGTGTACGAGAGAAACACGCATCGCTCGGCCCCCGACCTACCACCGTAACCGGCAACTCCCCAAAATTTTCCTCCCCATTGCTTCTACCATGGTTTTTTTCGTCATGGACGGCCCAAAGAATGTCATGCAGCTGCGTCTCCGGCCCGCCCAGGACGAAAAGCCCATTTTCTGTCATGATTTTTTGTCATAGAAGTAGGATCCCACCACATCTATGATGATACCGGGTTTTGTCACAATTATCGTCATAGAAGTGTCATATGTATGACAGGAAAAAAATTCGTTTGGCCCAAAATGTCACGCTCATGTATTGCATGAAAGTTGAAAAGTTTGAGATTACTAAAGTATGAAACAATTGCTTGGCTTGTCATCGGGGTTGTGCATGATTAAATACTTTGTGTGATGAAGATAGAGCAACAATCAGACTATATGATTTTGTAGGGATAACTTTCTTTAGCCATGTTATTTTGAGAAGACATGATTGCTTTATTAGTATGCTTGAAGTATTACTATTTCTTACGTCAATATGAACTTTTATTTTAAATCATTTGGATCTAAACATTCATGCCACAATAAAGAAAATTACATTGAGAATTATGCTAGGTAGCATTCCACATCAAAAATTCTGTTTTTATCATTTACCTACTCGAGGACGAGCAGGAATTAAGCTTGGGGATGCTTGATACGTCTCCAACGTATCTATAATTTTTGATTGTTTCCATGCTATTATATTACCTGTTTTGGATGTTTATGGGTTTTATTCTACACTTCTATATCATTTTTGGGACTAACCTACTAACCGGAGGCCCAGCCCAAATTGCTGTTTTTTGGCTTATTTCAGTGTTTCAAAGAAAAGGAATATCAAATGGAGTCCAAACGGGACCTTGGGGAATGATCTTTTTGGAACAAATGCCAACTGGGAGACTTGGAGTGGGCGTCAAGCAACAAGCGAGGCGGCCACGAGGGTGCCCGGCGCGCCCTCTAGGGCTGGGCTCGCCCCCACCCTCCTAGGCCCCTCGATCGAGCACCGACGTACTTCTTCCTCCTATACACCCGTACCCTGAAAACATCAGAAGCGACCACGAAAACCTAATTCCACAGCCGCAACCTTCTGTATCCGCGAGATCCCATCTTGGAGCCGTTGCCTGCGCTCCGCCGGAGGGGGAATCCACCATGGAGGGCCTCTACATCATCTCCAAGACCTCTCCGATGAGTTGTGAGTAGTTTATCACAGACCTTTGGGTCCATAGTTATTAACTAGATGGCTTCTTCTCTCTCTTTGAATCTCAATACAGTGTTCTCCTTGATCTTCTTGGAGATCTATTCGATCTAACTCTTTTTGCAGTGTGTTTGTCGAGATCCGATGAATTGTGGGTTTATGATCAAGTTTATCTATGAGAAATATTTGAATCTCCTCTGAATTCTTTTATGTATGATTAAGTTATCTTTGCAAGTCTCTTCGAATTATCAGTTTGGTTTGGCCTACTTGATTGATCTTTCTTGCAACGGGAGAAGTGCTTACCTTTGGGTTCAATCTTGCGGTGTCCTTTCCAAGTGACAGCAGGGGCAGCAACGCACGTATTGTATTGTTGCCATCGAGGATAAAAAGATGGGGTTTATATCATATTGCATGAGTTTATCCCTCTACATCATGCCATCTTTCTTAATGTGTTACTCAGTTCTTCATGAACTTAATACTCTAGATGTAGGCAGGAGTCGGTCGATGTGTGGAGTAATAGTAGTAGATGCAGAATCGTTTCGATCTACTTGTTGCGGATGTGATGCCTATATACATGATTATGCCTAGATAATCTCCTAACTATTCGCTTTTCTATCAATTGCTCGACAGTAATTTGTTCACCCACCATAATACTTATGCTATCTTGAGAGAAGCCACTAGTGAAACCTAAGGCCCCGGGGTCTATCTTTTATCATATAAGTTTGCCATCTACTTTTATTTGCATCTTTTACTTTCCAATCTATATCATAAAAATACCAAAAATATTTACCTTATCATATTATCTCTATCAGATCTCATTTTCGCAAGTGGCCGTGAAGGGATTGACAACCCTTTATTGCGTTGGTTGCGAGGTTCTTGTTTGTTTGTGTAGGTGTGTGGGACTTTTCAGGAGCCTCCTACTGGATTGATACCTTGGTTCTCAAAAACTGAGGGAAATACTTACGCTACTTTGCGGCATTACCCTTTCATCTTCAAGGAAAACCAACGCAAGCTCACGACGTAGCACGCACCCAGGGGGCAGGCGCACCTACCTGCCTCGTGGCCTCCTCACTTCTTTCTTGACGTCCACTCCAAGTCCTCTGGATCACGTTTTTTCCAAAAATCACTCTCCCGAAGGTTTCACTCCGTTTGGACTCCGTTTGATATTCCTTTTCTGCGAAACACTGAAATAGGCAAAAAAACAGCAATTTGGACTGGGTCTCCGGTTAATAGGTTAGTCCCAAAAATAATATAAAAGTGTATAATAAAGCCCATTAAACTTCCAAAACAGATAATATAGTAGCATGAATACTTCATAAATTATAGATACGTTGGAGACGTATCAGACCATCTGGCACAGCCGCTGGCCGCTCGCGCATCGCCACCATGGGTCTAGAGTGAGCACTTCGGTGCTTAGTCTAGGTGCTTAGGAAAATGCTTAGGTGCGTACGATGTGGTAGATGCATTGGAATGGAGGGGCGCCTTTATATGAGTGCAAACTGCATTGCGTTCACATTGTGCTGCCTCTTTTCCCGGTCCTCCTCCCATTACTTCCCTCATGCATTCATGATGCTAATTGAAGGTGGATGCATCATTGGCCGTTCAACATTTCTGGAACCGCTACCCTCTCCCTCGTCTGCATTAAAGCCATATCAAGAACTACGACACCCGTTGCACGCCCGGCTAAACACGCCTCCTCGCGTCCATCTATGCTTAATTACTGAATTTTAGTTGCAAAAATTAGATACTGCTAGTGATTTTTAGCTTCATATTTTGACAAATCGCACTGTTACAAGGTTGACTAATGGCAATGTTACTAGATCAACAAATGATAATTTTTCCAGTTTGACAAATGTCAACATACCCAATATGACAAAAGCAAATCTTACTAAATTGTTTGTAAAATGGTTGCACACGGGTCATCCAAAACAACCATTTGTGTTGAAGACATGCACAAATCCTGCTCTTACTTTCCATACGGGTGTTCTTTCTAAAATGTTTGCGACTAAGAGCCATTAAGACTAAGACACGTGGTGTCATGTGGATGGTTAAATTTTGAATTATACACATAAATGCATTAAGAAACTCAATTAATGCATAAAACGTCCAAATGAACCCCAAAAAATCCCAAAAATATACATAACACTCCATTTGTTCTATGTTGACACGAGAAAAAAAATTCAAAGCAATAAGAGGTAGTGGTATCATTTTGTCCCCAAAGGTGGGACGTTCCCTACCGAAACCATCAGGCTTGTTGTGAGAAGCTCTAGTTTGTGAGAAGCATATCCCCAAACCTGCCCCAAATGGGGCAAAAATTACCACGGCATGTTGATGCTGCTCCATGATAGCATGCCAAGTTTCATGAATTTCAGATGAGCTTTGGATTTACTAGAATTTAAAAACCAGGTATATATATATCTCAATGTTTGCGGCTGAGTGACGGTGGCAGTGTGGCACCCCGGCTCAGAAAAACCGGAACACCCCGTATTCCAGCCCAGAGATCAAGGAGAAGTCTACTGGAATATGGTACTGCTTGACATAGAACAAATCAGCTCGCATTACAAAGGATAATTATACGGGTCTGATGTTACAGAGGATCACATCAGCATGGCAACACTACGCCTGCGATTCTACACTTGCTCTATGCTAGTAGTGGATCAATCCGTAGCAGCGGAAATAACGACGAAGGTGGTGAACTCCACTCCGCAGGGACTCTGGCTGGGACACGATCTAGCTCGCATGAATGGAAACCACGACAAGCAATCAATCAATCACTACATCACTTGCAATGTGGCATGACACGCCAGGTCAGTACATTGAATGTACTTGCAAGCTCACAACAACCAAAAGCATCAAGGCAAGACAATAACATACCATTAGCAGATTACTTAACAACTACTATGATGCAAAAACCACTACTAAGCATGATCTAAAACTACTACAATACTGATAAACCACCATCTCAGATCTCAATAACCATCTCACGCTGGGTTAACCGGCCAAGCAATATACCATCTCGATCACCTCGTGATCTATACCTCTATGTGAGCACCGCGTGACCACATCACCCATGAATGATCATACTCAAGATCATCCCATCATCATCATCAACAACCTGCCAAACTGTCACAGCTCATCATATCAACATATTACTCCTATAGAAGTCATTCCGTCACGTGAGTGTTGATATCGGTGTGACCTAGTACGAACTTGTGCCCATGACCGAGGACGCGGCTATCGATAGATTAAACATACACACACTGCAGAGGTAGCACACTTTACCCACATCACAGAACCCATGGCCTCGCACTCCCATTTGGGTGGACCAACGGTGTTCCGACGAAACCCTTCCGTTCCCATGACACTCTCCCGGCCACTCCGACCAACTCCCTCTCAGGGCTAAGTCATGGGTGGCCCCATGCCTACCAAAGGCATCTTCGGCCACCGTCATGGCAAAACGGTCCCAAACGAGGACATGAGCTCAAAACCAAACATGGGCACACAAGGCTTATGTCGTCCTACCTGATTAGGGTAGCGTCCGCGCATAACCTTCCCTCATTGGAGGCACCGGCGAGAGGCACAACAAAGGACCGAATCAAGACCCCCCATAAAGGTAAATGTGGTTGCACTAGAAAAGCCCGGTTCGGTGGCACCTGACCAACTTAGTGACGGAATTTATCCTCAAAGCATATCTGCAATAACTGATACTCCAATATCATCTATCAACCTGTAATCCAAGTCACAGAAATATCCAACAAATAATCCAAAGCATGACCTAAACATAATACTCCGAGGTCAACATGACACTACTATCATGATGAATCCAAGAATGATAATGCTACTACCCCCAATAGCAAGAACTAGCTATCCAGCTAAGATCCACATGCAAATATCATCTCCGAAAATAATACTCCAAGCAACAGCAACAGAACGTCAACTATCATCCCAAAAATAATCATACTATCCACTAATAATCCAAAGGCAACATGGCATCCACAATAATGCTCCGAAAAATACTATCAGATACCAACATGAAAATAATCAAAACATAAGCCACTAACCATCCAAAGGCAACATGTCATCCACATAAGCTGTAAAACATTAGCCCTAGAACTCCAAGCAACATCATGGCAATAACAAGTTCAACACAACTCCGAGAAAATGCCATGAACAAATCACAAGTAGCTAAAACAATATTTTAAGAAAGTTCAAATAATTCAAACCATGTCACTGCATTACAATGATGCAAATGGAGGGTGTGGCTTGCCTGGGGTGGAAGGAAATCACCGGAAGAAAGTGCGAGAAACTCGCGGAAGGAATCGCCGGAAAATGTTCTCTCTCGGAGGGGGCTGAATAAGTGAAGGGGCAAAATGGTCATTTTCAGAATGTCAAAACATGGTGAAAGTATGACCAACAGAACAGGCTCGACGAGATGAAGAAGTGGACTTTGGATTCACCTCATTTGGAGTTACAGGTAAAAAGATATGATCGTTTAAAGCCTAGGGACTAATCTGCAAAAATAACTCCTACAAACAGGTCCCTAGCAGTTTAAACAGGACGTGCCTTTCTTAGAAATACGCTTTCCAGAGAGGAAAGTGTGGGCCCGAAGAAGAAGAGGAATATGCCTTCGGTAACTGAAGACATAATCCAAAGGATTATGCCTCCACTTATCCACCTCAGCGTACCCGGGGTCCGTGCATGGAGTGGCTGACAAGTGGAGTTGAGGGGCCCACTGGCCAGCTGGCGATGGCGGCGCCATCTCCTTCTTGCCCGCGCCTGGCCGGGGTAGAGCCAGCCCTGACGAGGCCGGCCAGCGCTACAGGGCACCTCCGGTGACGCACCACCTATGGAACTGCTCAGCGTCGAGCGACGCATCGAGTGGTTCCATCCACGGTCGCCGGGTGGACCGAGTCGACGGTGGCTTCGACACCGGCGGACGAGAGCTTCGGGTGAGGACGAGGTTGGGGCTATGGTGCATCCGGCGACGACGAACGGAGTAGATGGGAAGGATCTACGTGGACTAGGTGGTGCGCTGGTGGTGATAGAAGGAGGAGAAGGAGCTCGGCTTGACCGAATTTAGGAGGGCAGGGGCGGCGGCCATGGAGGCAATGGGGACTACAGAGAGCTCCTTGGGCTCGAGGGAATGGCTAGGCGGGGCTCAGGGAGTGAGGTAGGAGCGCTGGTGAAGAGAGGGGAGGTCGGGGAGGCCTTAAATAGGCAGGGGAAAGAGCTGCCACGCTGGCGTCGCCACGGATGCGTGTCCAGCGCCGCAGACGCGAGGCCACGCTCCCGGCCTTGCTGGTAGATGACGGGGAAGAGCTGCGGGGAAGCTCACGGGATAGAGGAAGCCAAGGAAGGATAGGAGATAGGACAGGACGAGGGAGGCCGAGGCCACGTGCCGCCGCTTGAGCTCGGCCAACGCTCTGGTGAGCTCAGCGAGCACAAGAAGGCACAAGGAACATGACGAGGGCTCGCTAGAAACGATCACGGGGAGGTAGACGACGCCGGGGAGTAGAGGAAATGGCCGAAACAAGCTTGGAGCCAAACAGGGCACAGTGCTCCCATGGGCGTACGTTGGCGAGCATCGACGAGGAGGTTTTTGGAGGGGAAGATGGGTCTAGGGGGAAGGCGACGATGAGGCACAGCTGCTAGACACGGTCACGTGCGCGAATGCGAGGAGAGGAGGAAGTGCTGAAGCACAAACACCGCTCTGGACACGGCCATAGTGCATAGAGCGTGTGCACAGGCGTGTCAGTTGCATGGTCACTACGGTGCCTGGCAAGGAGAGGACAAGGGAGGTTGCGAGGAGTTGTCAAGTTACTAGTCCCTGCATACTAGAGGCTGAGGAAGTTGATGGGTCGACAAAAGGAGCCAAGCAGAGGCGTGTAGCATCGCTGCAAGTTTGCTGCATCAAACTTGGACGTGCACTGCTGATCAATAGGGACTTGATTGGGTCAAATGGAGTTGTCTAGGAGGTTTAGTTTAGGAAGGACTATGATCCTCGGAGGTTTGAGGAGAAATGGACCAATAAATAATAGGGTTGCTTTGCAACAGCATTTTTGATCCAGAAACTTGATTTGGATGATGCACTCACTTTGAGTGATCAAATGGGATGGAACTTGGCAAAGACTCATGATATGGACATATGACGATGCTGTAAAAATCTCATATCAAATGGGTTTACCAAAATGGTACTTGCTTCACAAACATCATTTCTGTCCAGAAACTTGGAATAATTTTGGTGATCAAATGGCTTAATGAAATGATGCCAAATTGGGTGGGGAAATGTTTTATGGGTAGGAGAATGATCTGGTAATTTATCAGAATTTTTGAAGCAATATAAAATGCACTTGCTTCACAACCTGAAAATATTGCCAGAATCAAAGGTTTGTTCATGTTCTCACATAGATGATTGGATGGGGCTGCAAATGGGTGGAGAGGTTTAATATGACCACATTAAGGAGTGTGCAAAAGTACAACTCATTTGGATAGTCCTAGCTATTACTTCCTTCACAAAGCCTTTTGTGTGACAGAAAATTTTAAAACCCACTGAGGAAGATTGGCTAGGCAAATAAAGTTGAACTTGTGCATGAGGCAATTATTTGGGCATAAAAGAATGCCCAAGGAGTTTTGGAACAACTAGGAAAAGATAAATTACACTTTCTTCACAAAGTGCCATTTAGGGCAGAATAAAAGAATAATTATTGGGGAATTATTCTTGGGCTAGGACAAGAAATATTGGGCATATTTGATCAACATATGACCCAAGGGAATTTTCAGAATTAATTGGGAATTTTTGGCTGGACATAAATATAGGTTGCTTCACAACCTAGGGCAATTGAGGTTATTCCTTTAATGAAAAAGGATTTTTCCTCAAGAAAAGAATATTGGGATTTGGGCTAAGGAGTGAAGTGACATGATTTTGGCAAGGTTTTTAGAGTGATGAGCCACTTTGGAGGAGGAATGAGGATGATTTCCTAGGTGGCAAGGCCACAGAACCACTCCAAAAAGAAAAACAGAGCAAAAACAAAATAAATCAAAGGAATTAGAAAAGGGCCAAAATCCAGGCTATTACAGGCAGGGTGTTTGACATTCATTCTCATTTCTTTCATGGGACCTAATAAAGCATACAACCAAGGACACATATTTTTATTTTCAACTAATGTATATGCATTAGAGCATATGTGTGCATGTAGTTCAATTTTGAATTATGCACATGAATGCATAGAAACCTCAGTTAATGTATTAAAATGTCCAAGTGAACCCCAAAAATCCCAAAAATTGACACAACACCCCTGTTGGTCTATGCCGACACTAGGAAAAAATTGAAATCAAGAAGAGGCAATGCATCTCGTTTCATCGAGAAAGGTGAAACGTTCCCTACCGAAACCATCGGGTTTGTTGTGAGAAGCTCTGGTTTGTGAGAAGCATATCCCCAAACCTGCCCCAAACGGGACAAAAAATTTACCGCGGCATGTTGATGCCGCTCCATGACAACATGCAAAGTTTCATGAATTTCATAGGAGCTTTGGATTTACTAGAATTTAAAAACCAGGTATATATCTAATGTTTGCGGCCAAGTGACGGTGGCAGGGTGTTTGACATTCATTATCATTTCTTGCATGGGACCTAATTAAGCATGCAACCAAGGACACCTATTTGAATTTTCAACCAATTTATATGCATTAGAGCATATGTGTGCATGTAGTTCAAATTTGAATTATGCACATGAATGCATAGAAAACTCAGTTAATGTATAATAATGTCCAAGCTAACCCCCAAAAATCCCAAAAATTGACACAACACCCCTATTGATCTATGCTGACACTACGAAAAAAATTGAAATCGAGAAGAGGCAATGCATATCATTTCCTCCAAAGGTGAAAGGTTCCCTACCAAAACCATCAGACTTGTTGTGAGAAGCTCTGGTTTGTGAGAAGCATATCGCCAAACCTGCCCCAAATGGGAAAAAAATTACCACGGCATGTGATGCCACTCCATGACAGCATGCCAAGTTTCATGAATTTCAATGAGCTTTGGATTTACTAGAATTTAAAAACCAGGTATATATCTCAATGTTTGTGGTCGAGTGACGGTGGTAGGGTGTTTGACGTCATTCATTCTCATTTCTTGCATGGGATCTAATTAAGAATGCAACCAAGGACACAGATTTGAATTTTCAACTAAATTATAGGGATTAGAGCAAGTGCATGTAGTTCAAATTTGAATTATGCACATGAATGCATAGAAAACTTAGTTAATGTATAAAAATGTCCAAGTGAACCCCGAAAAATCCTAAAAATTGACACAACACCCCTGTTGTTCTATGTTGACACTAGGAAAAAAATTAAATCAAGAAGATGCAATGGATATCATTTCGTCCAGAAAGGTGAAATGTTCCCTACCGAAACCATCATGCTTGTTGTGAGAGAAGCTCTTGTTTGCGAGAAGCTTATACCATAACCCAGCCCAAATGGGACAACATTTTTTTATTCCAGCATCTTGATGTCGTTCCATGATAGCATGCCAAGGTTCATGAATTTCAGAAATGTTTTGTATTTACTAAAATTACAAAAGCAAGCACATCAACATTTGCCAGAGAGCCACGGTGCCGTGGTGTTTGAAATTCATCCTCATTTCTTAAATGGGACGTAAGCATCAATCCATGGAGACATATATCATTGTCAACCCATTTTGGTGCACCAGAGCATGTGCATGTGGTTTAATTTTGAATTGTGCACCTGAAATTCCTAGAAAACCAAGTTACCGTATAAAAATGTCCAAACGAACCTTGATTAATTCCAAATTTTTTGACGACACACCTATAGTGGCATGTTCACTACAGATAGAAGCTCTAGCAATTCAAACACCATCCTTTGCAGTTGTGACCCCATTATGTAATTCATATCAAGATGAAAAATCAAGTAGATCCCACACAGTTTATTATCACCAACCGTGTGAGATGTAGTACAAAATATCCTGGAGCACCGTCGGTGTATAGTATGCCTATGGCTTACTCAAGAAGGTTCATCGGCTACAGTCCATAGCCCGCTCTGAATAAGGGACCGTGTCTGATGACACTTTGCGTGCCAGTTTTTTTGCTGAAGCGATTCAAAATTTTCGGCTTCTGCGGAAATATCTACCTCCCCACCCCCCCACCCCCCCTTACCAAAAGCCACATTTCCCCTGTTTCCGCCTTCCTTTCCAAGTTGAAACCTTCACTCCTTGCTTGCAGCACCGCCTCCTTGCCGGTGACCCTCCTTCACGCTGCTCGGCCTCGCCTATCCAGGCAGGTAGTCCACACCCGAACCCCGTCCTCCTCCTCCTTCCACATCCCACATGCCCCGACCGCCGGCGTGAGCGCGACACCTTCCACCCAAATCACCGACCCCTCTACCAAATAAGCACCATCCTAAGCCATGGTGCACACAGTATAGCCAGGATTTCAAGGAGCATTTGGCAGCGGAGAAGCAAATCGCGGCTGCACGTGCGGATGAGGTCGCGATGGCTGCCATTCGTGCCCACCCCCAGATCTTGGAGGAGCACCTCTCCGTCGAGGCCACCGTCGACGCCTCGCGAGCCGATGCTGCAATGCGGTTGTCTGCTTTAAACGATAGTTCGTGGCATTTTCTCAAGCCCACCATCGGTGCCTTCGACAAAGACTACGAGGTGTTTTCTGAGCGTGCATGTGCTTACCTCATCTTGAGAGCCAGTGGGTTGGTGCCTGGAGTGGCTCAGCCAACTCACCACTACGACGAGGGCACCCACAATGCGGAGGCCTCGCCCTCTTCCATGTCCAAGGAGCCAATTGTCATCAATATCTCCGACAATGAGTAGCTTGTCTTATTAGCTCACTATAAGGACCCATGTTCAGTTTCCTAGCTATTGCCTTTCCTTAACAAATTTTAGTGAATTGTGCTATCTACTTTTACCATGCAATTTTCTGCTCTAGTGTATATGTTCTATATGTCGTGCAATGTGGTGTTCAGTTAACTGTTTGGTTCAATTCTGCAAATGCGATGTTCAATTCTTTAGAGTGGAATTTTCCAAGTTGTCAAGCATGCTTGGTTTGGTTATCTATTTGATCTTCTATTAGGAGTATGTTGTATTGTGCAATGTGGTGCTCAGTTAACGTTTGGTTCATTTGTTGTGGTGTTTAGTTAAGTGTTTGGTTCAATTCTGCAATGTGATGTTCAATTGTTGTGTGTGCATTCTGTTATTGTATACCATGTGAGAAATAAATCGAATTTGGTTGTACTAAATACATGAGAAACAAATACAATTGCTATATTTCCAAGTTGTTAAGCATGCTTGGTTTGGTTAATTGTCCGATCTTCTATTAGGAGTATGTTATATTTGTGCAATGTGGTGCTCAGTTAACGGTTGGTTCATTTGTTGTGGTGTTTAGTTAACTGCTTGGTTCAACTCTGCAATGTGATGTTCAATTGTTGTGGCTGCATTCTATTATTGTATACCATGTGAGAAATAAATTGAATTTGGCTATACTAAATACATGAGAAACAAATACAATTGCTATATTTCCAAGTTGTTAAGCATGCTTGGTTTGGTTAACTGTTTGATCTTCTATTAGGAGTATGTTATATTTGTGCAATGTGGTGCTCAGATGACGGTTGGTTCATTTTTTGTGGTGTTTATTTAATTGCTTGGTTCAATTCTGCAATGCGATGTTCAATTGTTGTGGGTGCATTCTGTTATTGTATACTATTATAAATTGTCTTTTTTATTCATTTGCCCCATTTCCAATATAGAGAAGATATTTATGCACATCCTTGTTTTCAGGCCTTTCTAAAATAGTTCACTGATGATTACCTCTCAAACCACCTGTATGGACAGGAGGCGAGGAAGATTTTCATACAACACCCATGGTTCAATATTGAAGTGTTCCTGAAGAGGACGAAGGATGTACGGTCAATCATCCACAGGCACTAGCCTAAAGTTGCAAAGACCTTCAACATCAATGAATGCTCAATGCTCGCCTTCCGCTTCAGCAGTTTTCCTGATGAGATGCATCCGTCTATGTACCGTCTATGATGCTAATTTCGAAAGGTTCTAGATGTTGCACGTGAAACTTGGTGCTGGTGCAGTTGTGTAATGGGGTAGTTGGGTTCTGAAGCTATATCATGTTGTACTCTGATGTATTTCAATTATGAAATCCTGCTTCCTAAATATGGGAATGAAACATATTATGTGTTTAATATGAATGTAAATTAGATTAATAAATGGATTATTAATAATAGGGCAATTAGCCTGCTATTTGGTTTTTGCTATTGCAAACGGTTATTGAGAAACTACCGTGGGCGATGACCTAAGGCAACGCACACAGTTTCTTCTACGCACCGTGTGTGATGCATTCAATAATGCAAACGATAATTTTTTTTAATATTGTGTGCGATGGGAAGGCCATCACAAACGACTTAACAGGGACAATTGTGTGCAATGTACCTATGAACGGAAACATTTTCCTTGCAGCGACTATGTGCGATGTATGTACGAACGGAAACGTTTCGCGGGGACTGACTGTGTGGGATGAACTTACAACCGGAAATGATTTCGCATGTATAATTGTATTTTTTGAGCACTACTGTACATATAACCGTATTTGCTCGCTCGCCGGTCGCACACGACCTCATTTTGCCGAGCGTTTGTGCCAGGAGGGCATATCCCTGACGGTTTCTGGGTCGTGTGCGAAGGACCCCCTAATCGCCAATACTCACTAGGCGACGATTTCGAATGCCGTCGTGGAAAGGGGTTTAAAACCGTTTGTATATCACCAACGCGTACCGGTGTATATATAGGCTCGGGGAGACTTCTGGAGCTCACGGGCGAGCTCGCGACCAAGCTTTAATGGAGGTCAGAGGACGGAATGGCACGGGCGCGACGATGGCGACCACACGGCAGCATCTCAGGGTGGGTCAGCGATGCAGGTCGAAGCAGTCGAGCACGGGCGAGCTACCAGACATGAAATGGACATGAGAGGCAGAGGGAACGGACGAGAACAGGGACGGGAACACTCCAGAGTGCAAGATTTGGCCGGTTCACCCCATGGTCACCGCGTGAACTGGCATACGCGGTGCCAGATGATTGGCCACATCATGTCTAGGAGATAGACCCTGCTTCCCTAAGTCAACATGAGAAAAGAAATCAGTCCAGGGGAAAGAAGTGATTTGGAGGACGATCCAAAAGATATGAACACCAAGGTGTTTGTGCTGCGGGGACACAAGCACAGGAGGAGACAGAGGTGTTGTGGTCACACACTAAGATGATTACCTATAGATGATTATATCGAGCTGGATTTGAGCGTGGACCAATTATTTGACGATATTAAGATGCTCCAACAGTTTCAGGCCATTTGGATGAACCAAAGTGGCACATGCTTCACAAAGCTTCTCTCTGGACAGAAACTTGGAAAATTCCACAGGGAAAATGGCTAAATGGATTGAGCCACAACTTGGCGGAGGGAGTTTATATGGGTAAGAGAATGTCCTGGTAAATTGGCAGCTTAAATGAAGGAATATAAAATATAGTTGCTTCACAAACTGAAAATCTGACCAAAGACTAAGATTTGGAGTTGTGCTCACATAGAAATGTTACATGAGCACAATTTGGGTGGAGAGTGATGATTTGACCAAATGAAGGATGTGGCAAAAGTTCATCTTATTTGGACATGCCTAGAATATACTTCCTTCACAAAGTTTCTTTCTGGGCAGAAACTTTGCAAAATTATAGAAAGATAATTACTAGGCAAATGAGGTTGAACTTTGGCACAGGGCAATGATATCGATAGAAAAAGGTTTCCAAGAAGTTGGGAGTGAATTGGGCAAATATAAATAGCACTTGCTTCACAAAGTGCCATTTAGGGCAGAATAGGAAAATGATTATTGGAGGATTATTTTTTATCATGGCAATGAAAAGTTTTGCCATATTTGAGCAAGATAGGACCCAAACACTTTATGTGAATTATTTGGGAATTTTAGGAGTGACAGAAATATGGGTTGCTTCATAACCTAGGGCAAATATAATAATTCCTTTATCAGAAAAGGAATATTCCCAATAAAAAGAATATTGGGGTTTGGAATAGGAAGGGAATGACATGAGCTAGGGATGCTTTTGAGGATGACAAGCTACTATAAAACCTAGGAAGACAAGATCTTCCCAAGTTTTAGAACCACGCAGCCACAGAAATGCAAATTAAATCCAAGAAAATCCTCAGAAAAAGAAAATGGCAAAATCCAGGATGTTACATAGTACCTCCACCTTTTCTCGCGCTTGTGCAGTCGTCGTGATTCACAACGCACTTGCATCACACATGGTTAAGACATTATACCTATGTCCGTTGAGCATCATCAGAGTCTTTGTAGCAAAAAATGTTAGAGAGGGTCAAAAGACAGCCACACCAGCATGTGGCCCAAATATATACGAGTGAAAAGGGTGGTCTGTGATGTTCAAAATTCGAATGCACAACTTTGACCACGTGGGCCCACGGTTGGGCGCATCATCAAAGATTGATGAGAGGGGCCACAAGTCAAGAACCATCTAGAAGTGGCCAAACATATGTAGGAATATTGCTTCCTTTGGTTAATCTTCAAGATGGGGATAATGATGTCTGGAAATGGCCTTCAAAGTCTGGTGATTACCAGTCCAGGATTTATTACTTGTCCTGCTTTTCGGGCACAGTGGTTGACCCCATATTCAGGTGGATCTAGAATTCTTCTTGTACTCTGAAGTTTAAGGTTTTTGGGTGGTTACTTTTGATGGATCGCCTGAACACTAGGGACATGATGAAGCGGCGGCATTGGATTATTCAGGATGACACTTGTGTCCTATGTCACTTGGCATCTCATGAGGACAGAGCGCATCTCTTCTTTGCTTGTAGTTTTAGCCAGCGCATCTGGAACTACCTTGGTATTTCATGGAGTCCTCAACCTAACCAGACCACTTATGAGATGGCTTCTGGTGCTAGGAGGGATTTTGGCCATCCTTTTTTCTCTGAGATAGTCTTCACTGCCACTTGGAATATTTGGACACAAAGAAATGGGAAGATCTTCAGGAATGAATCACCTTCTTTCAGGGTATGGAGGAGAAATTTTTTGCATGACATCGCTCTTTTAGCTCATAGAATCAAATGTAAATATAGGAATAGACTAATATCTTGGATAGCTGCCTTACCCTAATCATTTCCTTTGTAAGTATTCCTCTCTCCCCTTCTGTCTTAACTTTGTAACTTTGTATTACTTTGGCTCTGTGGTTTAATAAAAGACTGTGAGGCTGTTGCCTTGCAGTATATAGTCAAAAAAAATTGGGTGTGATGTTTAAAACTTTATATACATAATGCACAAATTTGGTGGTACCTGCCTCACGAACCTGAAAGCACCCTTGGATATATCTATAATGACATAATGTCGTAGCTAGCTAGGGTGCTTGACCCACCACCTCCCACTACGTGTCAGCGGGGCGGATGCACATAATGATACTTTGGTCATACATGCATGTCACCATGACCTACCATAAGACAGACCAGTGAAGCTATCATTTGGTCAAACGACAACTATTGTTGTCGATAAACCGCTTGGGCCAATAGATTGAACCATCATAAAAATCACACGAGAGGGATCACAAAACCAACACCTCTTGCATGCGTCCCAAAATGATGTACGTTAGAAGGGGTGATGTGTGTTTTCAATATAGAATAATGTACAATTTAGATGTGGTGCCTACCTCTCGATACAGACAACAACCATGAAGGCTAGGTAGTTAAGGACGAGATATGCAGGGTACGATGTAGGTAGAACATAGAAATCCGAGCATGTGGGAGGGAATCCTGACAACTCATGAGCTCGAGCTTTGGTTGAACGGCATGTGATGGTGACCGGACCTAACATGAACTAGGAGGAATCCATTCATGGCCAACACATACCTCTCGTTATCGGTCAAGGGGATGATATATATACACTCGGGGAGCCCACGGATATGCATGTTGTCACAAAAAACACACAAGAGAGACACAGTCCATCAGAAGACCCTGTATACACTGCATGCGGCCCAAAAATATGTTTGGGTACGGTGGTGTGTGACGTGTTTAAATCCCCAATGCACAACTTCGATGGGCCACCAACTACATTACAAATAGAACACCGTACCAGACTCCAAGCCTGGTTCAATACGTATGATGTCGGTTTCCCAACTTCGAGGCGGCAGGTGGGGGGGTCGTCCTTCGTCTGTCACATGCACTCAAACTTTATTTGGTCTAACATGGCACACATAGCAATAGGAAACCATCATGGTCAAACCCTTCTCGTTGTTGGGTCAAAGTGATAGATTATGTGGGCCCCCTCATTGTCGCTAAAGGATAATATATATACCTTGGGGAGCCCATAGAGATGTGCAGCGTCTATAAACCGCACAAGGGAGACATGCTCGATCAGAACACCCTGCCCCCTATACCCTGCATGTGACCTAAAAAAGGTTTATATAATTTCCAAGACAGGTCACTATAGAGTCAATCATTCTTTAATTTTTTAGAGCAAAAATAATCGATAAAAACATAGTCTAGAAATTAGCAAAACAAGGATCCCAAGGGTTACATAATCGCCATGACACGGTCATTATAGAGGTAAATGAAGCTTGAGATATGCAAGTTCCCACCGGGTCACCCATCCTTGGACTACTCCTGCCCAAGCACGCTTAACTTTTGCATTCTATTCGACTAGGGTAGAGGATGGGAAGCAGCCCCATGCTGATAGGAATTGCCACCTTGCCTTTAAGGTGTTTCACACTGGTCACCCTATGGGACCTACTCCCTCCTATCACGCACATTTGTGCTTTCAGAAACTGTGGGCGATATTTACATGGCCAGTGTGTCGCCGCCTAGCCTTCAATGAGCACTAACACTGGTAGCAGGAAAATGATGGGAGAAGAGGCGGGAAACCGATAAGAGGAGTGGAGGGAAACGGTAGCCTGTTTAGAAAACTTAGTAGAGAAGGAAGTGTGAGCTAGCACGACGCATGCACACAGTGCTTACCCATGTACTGCATGTGCTGTCGAAAGGGCTGAGGATTGTCGTTCGATCTGGGAGCATCTAACATGCAGACGTATGATCCGTGGGGTTCGGGTTTTGGCCAATCAAAACGCACTACTCAGATCGTGTGTGCAGCAGGGGGGAGGGGCAACTGCCATGGTTTGGTAGGCACACGGCTTTCATGAGTGTACCATGCGATTTGAAAACACTTCATGAGAAGAATCTCGGTTTTTAAATCCCCGTAAATCCAAAACTCACCCTAAAATCATGAAACTTGGCATGGTGTCACGACATGACACATATATGTCATGGTAAAAACATTGTCCAATTTGGGCCAAGCCTTATTACAAACCGGAGCTTCTCTCAAAGAAACCTCGTGGTTCCTATAGGGAACATGTTCCCCTTGTGGCGAAACATAATCACTACCTCTTTTCGCCTTATATTTTCTTCTACGGGCAACATGGAAGGACATGATATCCATGCTAAAATTGAACCTATTCAGGGTTCATTTGGCCTTTTCATACACTAATTGAGTTTCCTAGGCATTTAATGTCCATAATTCAAATCCAAACTACAAATACATGCTCCAGTTCACCAAAATGGCTAGAAAAATTATGCATGTGTCCTTGGGTGCATGTTTAGGTCCCACGCCAGGAATGGGAATGAATTACAACCATACCAGCGTCCTGGCTCGTCCTCAAACATTTGGAATCTCGGTTTTTAAATCCCCGTAAATCCAAAACTCGCCAAAAAGTCATCAATGGTGGCTTAGTGTCACATCATGGCACATATATGTCGTGGTAAAAACATTCCCAATTTGGGCCATGCTTTATTACAAATCTCTTACAAACCGGAGCTTGTCGCGAGAACCCTCGTGGTTTCCATATGGAAACGTGTCGCCTTGTGGGCGAAACGATAATCGGTCTCTCTTCTAGCCTTTTATTTTCTTCTACATGCAACACAGAACAATGGGAGATTCGCTCTTAATTTGAAATTATTAGGGGTTTGTTTGACATTTTTTATTCATTAATTGAGTTTTCTAGGCATTTAATGTCCATAATTCAAATCCGAACTACAAATACATGCTCCAGTGCACCAAAATGGCTAGAAAAAATGTGCATGTGTGCTTGGGTGCATGTTTAGGTCCCATGGAACGAATGGGAATGAATTCAACCGACTCGCCATCCTGGCTTGGCCACAAACATTGTGAATCTCGGTTTTTAAATCTCTATAAATCCAAAACTCACCATGAAATCATGAAACTTGGCATGCTGTCACTACATGGTACATATAATTGTCCAATTTGGGCGAAGCTATATTCAAGCCTCTTACAAACAGAAGCTTCTCGCAACCCTCGTGGTTCCGGGAAGAAACATGCCCCTCTTGTGGGCGAAAAGATAATCGTTGCCTCTTCTTTCCTTGAACTTTGTTTTCTACAGGCAACATAGAATAACAGGAGTGTCATGCTGAAATTTGAAACTCTTCAGGGTTCGTTTGGCCATTGTATATATTAATTAAGTTTTCTAGGCATTTAATGTAGTCCATAATTCAAATTTGAACTACAAGCACATGCTCAAGTGAAGCAAAATGGGTGGGAAATCGTACATGTGTCATTGGGTGCATGTTTAGGTATCATTTAAGGAAAGGGAATGAATTACAAACTTCTCGTCGTCATGAAACATTGAGAATCTCGGTTTTTAAATCCTAGTAAATCGAAAATTCACCCAAAAAACACGAAACTAGGCATGGTTTCATGACATGGCACATATATGCCATGGTAAAAAGTCGTCCAGTTTGAGACAAGGCATGCACATTAATAGCCAACGAAGTCCTTTTTGAAACAAATAGCTGACACGTTAGTATCGCAAATGGTTGTCTTATATGAACCGTGTCAAAATTTAACCATACTCGGTGGTGTGTGTGCAGCTCTTTAATTAGACGGGACGAGCGCGAGAAGTCCGTCATGCAGGCTTCAAGGGACGCGTGCGACCAGTCCGTCGCACAGGCTCGACGGGACGCGTGCATCCTATCTAGCTCGCATGCTTGACGGGACACGTGTGAGCAGCAAGGTCTCCCATGCTCACTGGGAAGCAAGCTCTTTGACCTCCATCCACCAGCCACCGTCCGCCTCGCTCACAACTTCTCCATTAATGGGTTAATTAAAGCACCTGGACGGAGGGTGTTTGGTTGTGATCCGATGGCAGCATTTTCTTTGTTCGTGTTTTCAACTCATATTCTGGCCTAATTTAAATTGCCATGTAGGGCAACGGACAATACAACGACAAATAAAATAGCAACGGATAATACAACGACAAATTTACAATGGCGCAGATAATAATTGTCTTACATATTCTGGATAATTTAAAATGCCACATGCGGCAAAGCCCGGAAGACACGGGGTCAAGAGAAGAAGGAAATCGCAGACAACGATCTGGGTCACTACTGTCTCTACTCGTCGATGGATCGTCGGGCGACGACATCCTCCAGCTCCTTCAATTCCTCACGACTTTACTTGAAAGCAGCCACGGATTCCTCCACCTCCTGCTCGCGCTTGATCCGAAGCTTCCTCAAGTCACCTATCAGTTCCTCGATGACCTTTGTCAGCGTCATCCCCGAGGCACTGCTCTGCTCATGCAACATCTTCCACCCGGTGGCCTCCTCCTCCTTCTCGGCGAGCGCCTTGAGGAGCTTCACATTGTCATCCATGATTTGCTCGATGAGGCCAGTCACCTTGTCAACTGAGGCATCACTGATCTCAAGCAGCTTCATCAAGCCATCGACCAGCTCCTACTATTTAATGAGGCCAGCGAGAATGTCGTCGTCGCCGGCCAAAGACTTCAGCAACGCTAGCTCGTCGCGATCGCCAATGCGGCGAGTGTGCTTGTGAGAGCCCTCGCGTGCCCATGAGAGCTCGTTCAAGGGCTCCGCGATGCACCGCGACATCTCTACTGCGGCTGCTGCTTCGCGGCGGGACCTCTCTAGTGCTTTCGCGGCCTTGGTCTTTGCTGCCTGGTTATATGTCCACCCGAAACTCCTCCTAACGGTCATGGTGAAATGACTTGACAGGAAAGACCGGTTTGGTGGGTGATGAGGAGAGGAACTGTGAAGTAATTTTCAAGTGGGTAGTTTTTATAGCCCGGTGCTAAGTGTGAACATATATTAGTTTGATCGGTGTGAACACATATTAGTTTGATCTATGTGAACAGATTTGCAATTACTTATTGCCTTGTAATCTGCAATGTGACGAGGAACAAAGTTAAAATTTATTGATGGTTCTGGGCCTACAAAGCCCAGTTTCTGTTGTTCTGTCTCATCGCAAATAGTTCTTCTGGATCAACCGTATGCCATGCATCAGAAGCCCGAAATGTGGGCCCTTGTTCTCAGATATACGTGTACATGTCTGCCCACTATCACACATTGTCATGATATCACCATCATGTCCTATGGATGCGCTGTCGCGTCTCCCACGGGGTGCCAGAAGGTTGACCACCTGGTTGATCGCTGTTGAGAGGGCCGCAACACACTCGGCTCGCGTCCATCCGCGGGTTTTACTCGCCATTGAAGTGGCCACGGCGCGCTCTGCGCTGGCGTCCCTGTGCACGCTCTGCTCGCTGTTGAGGCAAATTTACAATGGCAACGGTTCATAATTGTCTTATATATTCAGGATAATTTGAAATGCCAAATGCGGAAAGGCCCAAAACACTCACGACCTAATTATGCATACAATTATAATAAAATATATAGGCTAAAAGGATGAGCCGACGGCCTACGACGATCTTCTCGGACTCCATGATCAGCATATCATCCTTGCAGCTATTCATTATGTGTAACTTACTAATCACCGCACACAAGTACTCGTAGACGCATCATGTATGCGATACTCCTAGCCACCGCAAGCAACTAGTTTGCATTTTTCAAAGTTTTTTGTACAAACAAAATCACACATGAACTTACTATAGTAACCGTCTATGTTATAATTTCTCATCGCAAACAGTTCATCCGAGTGTGTTGTTTGTTGCATATCACACACATCTTGTTTGCATGAATCATTTGTGTTCTTTTGGCTCGTCGCAAGTGCTGCATATCACACACATCTTATTAAGTTGAACCATTTTTGTTCTCTTCACTAATCAAAAATAGTTTGTCTGAGTGAACCGTATGTCGTATATCACACACACCTTGATCTAGCTTACCATTTATGTTGCATTCCCTAATAGCACACAGTTTATCGGAGCGAACTGTATGCCGTATATTGCACAGACATTGATATGGCTGCCCATTTATGTTGTTCTGCCTCACCACAAACAGTTCTGCTAGATCAACCATATGCCCAGTATTGCACACGTAACTAAAATCTGAACCGTGTTTGATGTCTCCGCCATCGCAAATGTTTTTCATCTTTTTTGACGTTTTTTTACATCCCATTATACGATTAATGCATCGCGCACAGTTTTGTCGAAGGGTCTCTGATCGTAGTGTCGCGTTAGCAGCATCTTGAAGTAGTGTAGCATGATTAATAAACAATTATCATGAAGAAGGAAATATAATAGTGACCACTTTATTATTGCATCTAAGGCATATTTCCAACAGTCTCCCACTTGCACTAGAGTCAATAATCTAGTATTACATGGTAATGAATGTGACACCCATAGAGTTCTGGTGTTGTTCATGTTTTGCCCATGGAAGAGGTTTAGTCAACGGATTTGCAACATTCAGATCCGTATGTACTTTGGAAATGTTTATGTCCTCCTTGATTGCATCGGGGAGAGTTGAAGTGTCACTTTATGTGTCTGGTCCTCTTGTGAAACCTTGGTTCCTTGGCTAAAGCAATGGCACCCGTGTTGTCACAGAACAGAGTCATTTGGTCCAGTGCACTGGGCACAACTCCAAGATATGTCATGAACTGCTTCATCCAGACACCCTCATTTGCTGCCTCCAAGGTAGCTATGTACTCCGCTTCGCATGTAGAATTGGCCACCACGCTTTGCTTGGAACTGCACCAGCTTACTACTCGCCCATTCAGAATATATAGATACCTGGTTTGAGATTTAGAGCCATCTGGATTAATGTCAAAGCTTGCATTGATGTAACCCTTAATGACAAGCTCCTAATCACCTCCACAAACGAGAAACATTTCTTAGTCCTTTTCAGGTACTTAAGGATATTCTTGACCGATGTATAGTGTTCCACTCCTAGATCACTTTGAAACCTTCCAGCCATACTTAAGGCAAGGCTGACATCTGGTCTTGTGCACAACATTGCATACATAATAGAGCCTATGGCTAAAGCATAGGGGATGACAATCATCTTTTCTCTATCCTCTGTAGTCGCTGGGCATTGAGTCTTACTCAACCTCATACCTTGCAAAACAGGCAAGAACCCCTTCTTGGACTGATCCATTTTGAACTTCTTCAAAATGTTATCAAGGTACATGCTTTGTGAAATTCCTATCAAGCGTCTCGATCTATCACTATAGATCTTGATGCCTAATATGAAAGCATCTTCTCCTAGGTCCATCATTGAAAAACTCTTGTTCAAATATGCCTTCACATTCTCCAAAAGTTCTATATTGTTTCCAATTAGCAATATGTCATCCACATATAATACTAGAAACACTATAGAGCTCCCACTCACTTTCTTGTAAATACGGGCTTCTCCATAAACTTGTATAAATCCAAATGCTTTGATCACCTCATCAAAGCGAAGATTCCAACTCCGAGCTGCTTGCACCAGTCCATAAATGGATCGCTGGGGTTTGCACGCTTTGTCAGCATTCTCTGGATTGACAAAACCTTCCGGTTGCATCATATACAACTCTTCCTTAAGGAAACCGTTAAGGAATGCTGTTTTGACATCCATCTGCCAAATTTCATAATCGAAAAATGCAAGTATTGCCAATATGATTCTAACGGGCTTAAGCATGGCTATGGGTGAGAAAGTCTCATCGTAGTCTACTCCTTGAACTTGTGAAAAACCCTTTGACACAAGTCAAGCTTTATAGATGGTGACACTACCGTCCGCATCTATCTTCTTCTTGAAGATCCATTTATTCTGAATGGCCTTTTGCCCTTCAGGTAATACTTCCAAAGTCCATACTTTTTTTCATACATGGATCCCATCCCGAATTTCATGGACTCTAACCGTTTGTCGGAATTCGGGCCCATTGCTTCTCCATAGCTCATAGGTTCATTGTTCTCCAACAACATGACATCTAAGACGAGGTTAGCATACCACTCGGGAGCAGTACGTATCCTTGTCAACCTACGAGGTTAGATAGTAACTTGATCCGAAACTTCGTGATCACTATCCTTAGCTTCCTCTTCCACTAGCGTAGGTGACACGGAAACATCTTTCTATATTGCGCTACTCTCTGGTTGAAGTAAAGGTTAAACAACCTCATCAAGTTCTATCTTCCTCCCACTCAATTCTTTAGAGAGAAACTCTTTCTTGAGAAAGGATCCATTCTTAGCGAAAAACACTTTACCCTCGGATCTGAGATAGAAGGTATACCCAATCGTCTCTTTTGGGTATCCTATGAAGACACATTTGTCCGCTTTGGTTCGAGCTTTTCTGGCTAGAGCCTTTTGATACAAGAATCACAGCCCCAAACCTTAAGAAACGACATCTTAGGTTTCTTGTCAAACTATAGTTCATATGGTGTCGTCTCTACGGACTCAGATGGTGCCCTATTTAAAGTGAATGCGCTTGTCTCTAATGCATAACCCCAAAATGAGAGTGGCAAATTGGAAAGGAAACATCATAGAATGCACCATATCCAATAAGGCATGGTTACAACATTCGGACACACCATTACGCTGTGGTGTTCCAGGTGGCATCAGTTGTGAAATAATTCCACATTGTCTTAAGTGATTTCCAAACTAATAATTCAGATATTCTCCCCCTCGATCAGATTAGGACTTTAATCTTCTTGTTGCGGTGATTCTCAACTTCACTATGAAATTGCTTGAACTTTTCAAACATTTCAGAGTTATGCTTCATTAAGTAGACATACCCATATCTACTCAAATCATTGGTGAAGGTGAGAAAGTAACGATATCCACCGTGTGTGTCAACACTCATCGGACCGCAACATCAGTATGTATGATTTCCAACAAGTCACTTGCCCATTCCATTGTTCCTAAAAACGGGGTTTTAGTCATCTTGCCCATGAGGCACGGTTCGCATGTGTCAAGTGACTCCAAAATTCCATCAGCATGGAGTTTCTTCATGCACTTTACACCAATATGACCTAGGCGGTAGTGCCACAAGAAAGTGGTACTATCATTATCAACTCTACATCTTTTGGCATCAATGTTATGGACATGTGTATCATCACTATCGAGATTCAATAAGAATAAACCCCTCACAATGGGTGCATGACCATAAAAGATATTACCCATATAAATAGAACAACCATTATTCTCTAATTTAAATGAGTAACTGTCTTTTATTAAACAAGATCCAGATATAATCTTCATGCTCAACGCAAGCACTAAATAACAGTTATTCAAGTTCATCACTAATCCTGATGGTAGTCAAAGAGAGAGCACGTCGATGGTGATCGCATCAACCTTGGAACCATTTCCCACGCGCATCGTCACTACGTCCTTCACCAGCCTTTGTTTGTTCCATAGTTCCTGTTTAGAGTTGCAAATGTGAGCAACTGAACTGGTATCAAATACCCAGGCACTACAACGAGAGATTGTAAGGTACACATCAATAACATGTATATCATATATACCTTTGTTGACGTTAGCCCCCTTCTTGTCGGCCAGATACTTGGGGCAATTCCGCTTCCAGTGGATAGTTCCCTTGCAGTAGAAGCACTCAGTTTCCGGCTTGGGTCCAACCATGGGTTTCTTCACGAGAGGAGAAGCAACGGCTTTGCCACTCTTCTTGAAGTTTCCCTTCTTTCCCTTTCTCTTCTTGAAACTAGTGGTTTTATTCACCATCAACACTTGATGCTCCTTCTGGACTCCGCGACTTTCAGCATCACGAATAGCTCGAAGACTGACTTGTTCATCCCTTGCATGGTATAGTTCAACACAAAGCTCTTGTAGCTAGGTGGTAGCGATTGAAGAACCCTGTTAGTGACCACCTCGGGTGGGAGCTCAACTCCCAACTCAGCCAGACGGTTGTAATACCCAGACATTATGAGTATGTGCTCACTGACAGAGCCGTACTCCTCCATTTTGCAGGCATAGAACTTATCAGAGGTCTCATACCTCTCGATCCAGGCATTTTTCTCAAAAATAAACTTCAACTCCTGGAACATCTCATATGCTCCACGAGGTTCAAAACGCCTTTGAAGTCCCGGATCTAAACCATACAACATGGCACACTGAACTATTGAGTAGTCATCAACATGCGACTACCAGACATTCACAACATCCACAGTCACTGGAGGGGGTGGCGCACCAAGCGGTGCATCAATGACATAAGAGTTTTGGGCAGACGTGAGGATAGTCCTCAAATTACGGGCCCAGTCCACAAAGTTGCTTCCATCATCTTTCAGCTTAGCTTTCTCTAGGAACGCATTGAAATTTAGGGGAGCTACTGCGCGAGCCATTTATCTATGACATAAATTGCAAAGAAAACTCAAATTATTGTTCATGATAATGAGTTCAATTAATCATGTTACCTAAGAACTCCCACTCAAATCGACATCCCTCCAGTCGTCCGAGTGTAACTTGATCCAAATTCACTAACCCGAGTCCAATCATCACGTGAGATGAGGTGGTTTCAATGGTGAACATCTCCATGTTGATCATACCTACTATATCACTCATGTTCGACCTTTAGGTCTCTTGTGTTCCGAGGCCATGTCTGTACATGCTAGGCTCGTCAAGTTTAACCCAAGTATTCCGCATGTGCAAAACTTTCTTGCACCCATTGTATGTGAACGTAGAGTCTATCACACCCGATCATCATGTGGAGCTTCGAAATGATGAACTTTCACAATGCTGCATACTTAGGAGAACACAATTTTATCTTGAAATTTTAGTGAGGGATCACCTTATAATGCTACCGTCGTCCTAAGCAAAATAAGATGCATAAAAGGATTAACATCACATGCAAATCATAAGTGACATGATATGGCCATCATCTTGTGCTTTTTGATCTCCATCTTCAAAGCACCGGCATGATATCCCTCGTCGTCGGCATGACACCATGATCTCCATCATCATGTCGCCATCGGGGTTGTCACGCCAACCATGCTTCTACAACTATTGCTACTGCTTAGCGATAAAGTAAAGCTTTACATAGCACTTAATGATTGACACGTAGGCCATACAATAATTAAAAACAACCCTATGGCTCCTGCTGGTTGTATTCATCGACATGCAAGTCTTGATAAATTATACAAACATGATCGTCTCATACATCAAATATATCTCATCATGTCTTTGGCCGTATCATATCACAACATACCCTGCAAAAACAAGTTAGACGTTCTCTACTTTGTTGTTGCATGTTTTACGTGGCTGCTATGGGTGACTAGTAAGAACCATTCTTACCTGCGCAAAGCCACAATAGTGATATACAGGTTGCTATTTAACCTACTACAAGGACCACCTTTGTCGAATCCGATTCAACTATGGTGGGAGAGACAAACACCCGCCAGCCATCTTTATGCAACAAGTTGCATGTCAATCGATGGAACTAGTCTCATGTACTTGGACATGTAAAGTTGGTCCGGGCCGCTTCATCCCACAATACCGCTGAATCAAGAAAAGAACAAGGAAGGAAACAATCTGAATATCAACACCCACAAACTCCTCTGCCTTCTACTCATGATGTCATCTACGCAAGAACCTAGCTCAGATGCCACTATTAGGGAACATTGCATGGGAAACAAAAAAATTCCTATGCTCACCAAGATCAACCTAGGAGATGATCATATACAAGAGGAGAGATTGAATCTACATACCCTTGTAAATCACTAAGCGGAAGCATTAAGAAATGCGGTTAATGTAGTCGTACTCTTTGTGATCCGATCACGATCCAAACTGATCTAGCGTCGAACGGACGACACCTCCGCATTCAGCACACATACGGCTCGATGGAGTCTCCTCCTTGATCCAGCAAGAGAGGGAGGAAAAGTAGGTGGGATCTCAAGTAGCACAACGGCATGGTGGAGATGGTGGTGGAGCAATCCCAGCAGGGCTTCGCCAAGCGCCTTCGGAACTACAAACGAGGAAGAACGAGAGAGAGAGAGGACGCAGGGCGTGGGAATTGTCGTGTCCAGCCCTTGTGCCTACTACCTACTATATATATGGGTATTGGAGGGCTGGGGGTGCAGCCCTAGACCCTCCCCCAAGTAGGGGAGGCAGTCAAAGGGGGAGGAGTGCCCTCCAAGCCAAGTGGATGGCCCTCCACCTTAGGGTTTCCCTTCCCCTAGGCGAATGGGCCTTAGGGGGATGGTGCGCCTGGCCCAATATTGCTAAGATGCCCCCCTATAGACCACACACACCCTAGGTGCTAGAGGGAACCTTCTAGAACCTTCCAGAAGCTTCTCGGTAGAATACCGGTAAAACCCGAAACTTTTCCAGTAGCCAAAATATGACTTCCCATATATAAATCTATACCTCCGGACCATTCCGGAGCTCCTCGTGATGTCCGGGGCCTCATCCAGGACTCTGAACAACATTTGGTCACCAACGTGAATATCCCAATTCTACTCTAGTATCACCGAACGTTAAGAGTGCGGACCCTACTGGTTCAAGAATAATGTAAACATGACAGACACACCTCTCCGGTCAATAACCAATAGAGGAACCTGGAGACCCATATTTGTTCCTACATATTCCACGAAGATCTTTCATCGGTTTAACCACAATGTTGAGGATTCAGTTAATCCCGTATGCAATTCCCTTTGTTCATTGGTATGTTACTTGCCCGAGATTCGATCATTGGTATCTCCATACCTAGTTCAATCTCGTTACCGGCAAGTATCTCTACTCGTTCCATGATACAAGATCCCATGATTAACTCCTTAGTCACATTCCCTGCGAGCTCATTGTGATGTTTTATTACCAAGTGGGCCCCGAGATACCTCTCCGTCATACGTAGTGACAGATCCCAGTGTTGATCCATGCCAACTCAGCAGACACCCTCAAAGATACATGCAGAGCATCTTTATTGCCACCCAGTTAGGTTGTGACATTTAATACACACAAGGTACTCCTCTGGTGTCAATGAGTTGCATGATCTCATGGTCATAGGAACAGATACTTTGACATGGTCATAGCAATAAACTTGGTATGATCATATGCTACGCTTATAGTTTGGGTCTTGTCCATCACATCATTCTCCTAATGACGTGATCTCGTTATCAAATGACAACTCATCTCCATGGCTAGGAAACCGTAGCCATCTTTGATCAACGAGCTAGTCCGGTAGAGGCTCACTAGGGACATGTTGTTGTCTATATATCCACAGATGTATTTGAGTTTCCAATCAATACAATTATAGCATGGATAATAAATGATTATCATGAACAAGGAAGTATAATAATATCCACTTTATTATTGCCTCTAGGGCATATTTCCAACAGTGATGTCCCAGATCCGATCCGAGACTCCAAACAACCTTCGAACCACTATTAATATCTCAACACTACCCTAGCGGTACTAAACGTTAAGCGTGCGACCCTACGGGTTCGAGAATCATGCAGACATGACCGAGACTTCTCTCGGGTCAATAACCAATAGAGGGACCTGGATGCCCATATTGATTCCTACATATTCAACGAAGATGTTTATCGGTTGAACCACGATGTCAAGGATTCAGTCAATCCCGTATGCAATTCCCTTTGTCTAGCGATATGTTACTTGCCCAGGATTCGATCTTCGGTATCTCCATACCTAGTTTAATCTCGATACCGGCAAGTCTCTTTACTTGTTCCGTGATACAAGATCTCGTGACTAAACTCACTAGTCACATGAAGCTCGTTATGATGTTGTATTATCGAGAGGGCCTAGAGATATCTCTCCGTCACACAGAGCGACAAATCCCAGTCTCCACACAACCCAACAGACACCTTCGGAGATACCTGTAGAGCACCTTTTTGATCACCCAGTTATGAAGTGATGTTTGATAACACACAAGGCATTTCTCCGGTATCTAGGAGTAGCATGATCTCATGGTCGAAGGAATAGATACTCGACATGAAGAAAGCTATAGCAAATAACTAAATGATCTAATGTTAAGCTTACGGTTGGGTTTGTCCATCACATCATTCTCCTAATGATGTGATCCCATTATCAAATGACAACTCATGTCCATGGTTAGGAAACCTTAACCACCTTTAATCAACGAGCTAGTCTAGTAGAGGCTTACTAGGGACACGGTGTTGTCTACATATTCACACATGTATTTAAGTTTCCGTTCAATACAATCCTAGCATGAATAATAAACATTTATCATGAACGGGAAATATGATAATAACCATTTTATCATTGCCTCTAGAGTATATTTCCAACATTTGTATGCAACCCAACTAACCAAATGGGCCAAACTTGCATCGCGGTCAACCAAACACTCCCATGTGAACAACATGTATGCTTGTTAGAAAAAAAACTGGGTAGTAGACTAAGGGTTGTTTGCAGGTCACTCGAATAAAGCATCATTTAGAGCAAGCGTAGCATTTTCGCTTGCTGGAAACAAGATATAGATGGGCAAATTCTATTGAACGCTCACTCCATCCAATAGTTTCCCAAACACACGCGCGGGCGAGGCAATCACTCTAGGTGGGCCAGCCTATTTAGCATAGCCTAGTGTAGGATTTCCTGCTGGTTTTTGGAACCTTCTAGAAGGTTCTGATACCGATTTTCCTTTTTCTGTTGTTTTAATGGTTTTTCATATTTCCTTTCTGGCTTTTTTCTTTTCCCTTTTTCTTTTTCCCCTTTCCTTTTCTTCTCTTTTTTCAATGAACAAACTTTATAAAAATGCTTGTTATTTTTTCACAACTTAAAAAATGATCTCGTTTTCAATAAATGTTCACAATTTTAGAAACAATTATGCTTTAAAAACTAAAAAATGACATTTCCAAAAATTAGCTCAAAATTTTATAAATTTTTGACATTTTCAAAATTTGCTCAAAAAGTTAGAAAATGTCTATAAATATTCCGTTTTAAAAATAGTTCCCAATTAATTTCAAAAAATATTCACATTTTCAAAAAATGTTCAATATAGTAAAAAATAAAATCACCCTAGTGAACCAGCTAGCTATAGTGTGTGTTTACAATAGCTCAATCACTGTAGTAGCTTTTTTAGGCTAATAAAAAAAGCCATAGTAGCTTTTTAGGCTAATAAAAAGCTATGGTAGTTTGTTTTAGGCAAAAGCTTCATTAGCTTATTTTTTAGCACAAAGCAGCTAGACTTTATTGAACATGAATAATGATTACAGGAATGGAGTTCACATCATGAGGAGCTCCCAACCACAAATTTCTACCCGAAGAAAGGGAAATAGAAAATCTCAATAATCAATGAGCTTCAAAGTTTAAAGCTCGATGAGCTTGAGTGGCTTTTTTGAGTAAAATGAGCTTCTATAGCTTTTTTTAGACAATCACGCGAAGCTTTATTTAACTCGTGCCAATGTTCAAAGGTACAAAAGAGAGATTTCCTGGGTTCCCTAACCAGACATGGCGGCCAACCCCTAACTTTAAAACATGCTTCGCTAGATTTTGAGCCTCGAAGTTCGAGAGCCTAAACTCGTGACCAAAAGTGCAAGAAATAAATGAGCAACTATGATCTATGATTTCATGTAAGATAGCTCCATAGCTAGTTGGCTCTATGTGCTTGATGTCATCCACTACAACCTTGCAGTCAAAGGCAATGTGAATCATGCGAAGGTTGAGATCTTCAGCAAGGGATAAAGCCTCCTGGACTGCTAATGCTTCGAGAGTTGATGGATCATTGATTCCATTGATAACAATACCAGATGCTCCTTGAAAACGACCAGCTTGATCACGACATACTACAGCAGCAACTCCACGTCCTCGGTTGGCTCTGACCGCTGCATCAACGTTAATCTTAGCACACGAGCTAGGTGGCGCGATCTAGTGTGTAGGCCTCATCGTTGGTGGTTTTTCCTAGGCATTTCCCGAACCTACGATCATCTACAAGTCGGCCATGTAAGCTTGGATGAATTGATTAGTTCCTTGAGGGCTCTGGTAAACATTCTCATAAATAGCCTTTTGCCTAGCTCTCCAAGTAGCCCAAAGTGTGACCACCATAAGCACAAAATTCTCTTGAGATAGTTGATCATGCATCGCAAAAAGCCATTTTTTGCATTAGGGTTCGTGTTCCAACTCAATTGTTGTACCACCTCATCTCCACAGAGCACCCATATGCACCTTGACATAGTACACTCTAGGAGAGCGTGCCTCCATCAATTTGCCCTCCCACACAGCGTGCATAGATGGGTATCTGACATATGTCGGTGGTGTAGTAAGTCCGTCATCGGCATAGAATGCCTTGCCAGACGCCATAGGAATACCCTAAATTTACACGGGACCTTGATGTGCCATAGCATCGTCCAGTCATTGCGGTTTGAGCTCAGCGCCGAGCCCCGCGGATTTTGTTCCAGCCAATTCCCTCTGTCTTCCCTCTTGATCATGACCATCCGATATGTAGACTTCACAGAGAATCTGTAGTTCCTCTCCGCTGCCCAAGCCCAAAAATCATCAACAACTCTAGTGCAGATAGGTATCGCCATAATAGCATCAGCATCAAACAGGGTGAAAGTGGACCGGACTAGCTCTTCCTTCCATGACGCCATGGTTGTGTCGATAAGTTCAGACACTAACTGAGGCAGGTTGGGCGTGAGAGATGTTATTGGTCTCAATGGTCCAGTCCTCTGTAACTAGTTGGTCCTCCACATATCTGTTGTTTGACCATTTCCAATTCGTCTAATAATACCTTGCTTTAAAATGTCTCTCCCGTCAAGTACAACCCTCCATATTTGTGATGAATGATGGCCTAGTTCTGCTTCCAGAAAGCATATATTTGGGAAATATGCGGCCTTTAAAATCCTTGCGCTGAGATAATTTGGTTTGATAAGTAACCCTCCATGCCTGACGAGCTAGGAATGCAAGATTAAATATCTCCGTATCCCTAAAACCCATACCGCCAAGATACTTTGGCTTTGTCATAACGCCCCAAGATACCCAAGCTGGCTTCCCCTTTCCATGTTTACTCCCCCACCAGAACTGCTGGATTATGGAGGAGATGTTTTCACATAGACCTCATGGTAGCTGGAAACACGCCATGGAGTACACTGGGATGGCTTGAGCCACTGATTTAATAAGCACTTCTTTTCCTCCTGCTGAAATAAGTGTTTCCATCCATCCTCTAACCTTTTCCCAAATTTTGTCCCTCAAGTACTTAAAAGTACCCATCTTAAAATGGCCAACATATGTGGGCATGCCCAAATACGTTTCACACAACAATTTCTTTGTCACATTCAAAATCTGTTTTACCTCATCTGCCAAAGTTTCTAGGCATCTCTTACTGAAAAAGATTGAAGATTTCTCATGGTTTATCCTCTGGCCAGAAGCATTATAGTATGTCTCCAATAGGACTGAAACCCTCTCAGCCCCCTCAGCACTTGACTTGAAAAGCAACAGGCTATCGTCAGCAAAAAGGAGATGGTTGACAGCCGAAGCTGTCGGAGCCACCTTGATTCCTTCGGGACCGGACGACTGAGAACTGGATCTTAAAAGGCACGAGAGGCCCTCTACTGGAATCAAGAAAGGTAAGGGGAGATTGGATCTCCCTGTAAGATACCTCTGGTAGGTGTGAACTGCTCTAGCTTCTCACAATTGAATAGAACTAAAAAGGAGATAGAGTGTACCATATCCATGATACGTCTCCAACGTATCTACTTTTTCTCACGTTTTCCCCTTGTTTTGGACTCTAATTTGCATGATTTGAATGAAACTAACCCCGGACTAACGTTGTTTTCAGCAAAACTACCATGGTGTTGTTTTTGTGCAGAAATAAAAGTTCTCAGAATGGAATGAAACTTGGCGAGGACTTTTTATATCAATAATAAGAATTTCTGGAGCCAAGACCTGCCAGAGAGGGGCACCTGGGTGGGCACAACCCACCAGGGCGCCACCCCCCTCTCCTGGTGTGCCCAGGTGGGTTGTACCCACCTGATGGCCCCGCATACGACCCCACTAATACTATAAAATCACATATTTCCAGAAAAATAACAGGGAGAACGAATTATCGCAATGCACGAGACGGAGCTGCCACCAAGCCCTGTTCTTCGTCGGGAGGGAAGATCTGGAGTCTGTTTGGGGCTCCGGAGAGGGGGATCTTCGTTCTTCGTCATCACCAACCCATCTCAATCGCCAATTCCATGATGCTCCCCACCGAGAGTGAGTAATTCCTTTGTAGGCTCGCTGGTCGGTGAGGAGTTGGATGAGATTCATCATGTAATCGAGTTAATTTTGTTAGGGCCTGATCCCTAGTATCCACTATGTTCTTAGATCGATGTTGCTATGACTTTTTATGCTTATTGCTTGTCACTTTGGGCCCGGGTGACATGAACTCAGATCTGAACCGTTTATGAATTCATCATTATATCCATGTTTTAGATCCGATCTTGCAAGTTATAGTCACCTACTACGGTTATGATCCGACAACCCTGGAGTGACAATAACCAGGCAACACTCTCGGTGATGACCGTAGTTTGAGGAGTTCATGTATTCAGTATGTGTTAATGCTTTGTTTTGGTTCTCTATTAAAAGGAGGCCTTAATATCCCTTAGTTTCCAATATGGACCCCGCTGCCATGGAAGGTAGGACAAAAGATGGCATGCAAGTTCTTTTAATAAAGCATGTATGACTATTTATGGAATACATGTCTACATTATATCGATGAACTGGAGCTAGTGTCGTATCGCCCTAGGTTATAACTGTCACATAATGAATATCATCAACAAGTCACCGATCCAATGCCTACAAATTTATATTATATTGTTCTTGCTAAGTTACTACTGTTGCTACTGGTACAATATCACTGTTACCGTTACTGTTGCTGCTACTACAATCATCAAAACTATCATACTATTGTGCTACTAATCACTTTCCTACAAATAATTAATCTCCAGATGTGGTTGAATTGACAACTCAGCTGCTAATACCTTCAAATATTCTTTGGCTCCCCTTGTGTCGAATCTATAAATTTGGGTTGAATACTCTACCCTCGAAAACTGTTGTGATCCCCTATACTTGTGGGTTATCAAGACCTTTTTTGGCACCATTGCCAGGGAGCATAGCTATATTTGTTGAGTCACTTGGAATTATTATCAATTTATCACTATGAAGAATCTGAAGTATCCAAATACTAAGATATTTCCATCAAGTACGAGGGGAGGTAAGAAACTACCATCCAGTTCTGCTATAGATTCACCTTCTGTTATGAGTAAACTTGCAACAACACCACCACATGCTATTAATTCTGATATGTCGCAAGTTATTGATGATGCTACTTCTACTATGAATGATGCTTGTGATGATGCTAGTACCATGCTTGATAATGACGATGTGCCACTTGGTGAATTTCTTGATGAACAAATTGCTAGAGCAATACAACATGATGTTGTTGAATCTGATGATGAGCTTGGAACTGAAACTCTTGAAACACTTGCTAGAGCTAGATCTCCTAGATATGAATTTCCTAAGGTAACGGAAGGCTATGTTATGAGTGAAGAGGCAACTAGAGATATTCTTGCTTGTAAGGATAGAGATGATCTATAGAAATTATTACACAAGTATAAAGAAAAATCTCTGAGTGCTAGAATGAAATGTGGTCCTAAGTTTGCTACTTCACCTATCTTTGTTGATGATAAGGATTATGAATTCTCTGTCGACCCATAGTTAATTACTTTGGCTGAATCTGATCCTTTCCATGGTTATAAAACTGAAACTGTTGTGGCACATCATACTAAGTTGAATGATATAGCCACCCTTTTTACTCATGATGAGAAAACTGATACTACTTTATTCTCAAATTATTTCCTTTCTCATTAAAGGGTGATGCTAAATCTTTGTACAATACTCTTGCTCCTGGTTGTGTGCGTAGTCCCCAGGATATGATATACTACTTCTCTGAAAAATATTTTCCTGCTCATAAGAAACAAGCTGCCTTACAGGAAATATTTAACTTTGTTCAAACTAAAGAAGAGAGTCTCCCACAAGCTTGGGGGAGGCTTTGCCAGTTACTTAATGCATTGCCTGATCATCCTCTTAAGAAAAATGAAATACTTGATATCTTCTATAATGGACTAACCGATGCTTCTAGGGACTTCCTAGATAGTTGTGTCGGTTGTTGTCGGTGTACAAAAGTAGGGGCTCTGCTTTGTACCCCTTTACTTGTACACGAGCGGTCAAAGCCATGCCCATGGCCACACTTAGCAGGGCAGAGGAGGGAAGTCGAAGCCACAAGACAATCAAAGCAACACCAAGACAGAGACACGAAGAGCAAGAGGGTGAGGCAGGCTCCCCCGGCGAGGCCCTTGCCGGGGCAGCCTCCGCAGCCCCAGTGAGAGCCTTGCCGGGGCAACTTGCCCAGTGCCAGCGGAGTGTGCCACCCTTGAGCCCGAGGTTCCAACACCAACAACAACGTTCAAACCAAGGCTCGGGAGGCACCCCCCGATGGCATGCAGATCTTCGTGAAGATCATAAACACTCCCAACCAGATGAGGACCAGAAGTCGACGATCCCCGGCAAGATCCTTGCCGAGGAAACCCACGAGACCTCCGGCAAGATCCTTGCTAGGAACGACAAAGGTGCCTTGGCAAGACCCTTGCCGAGGACATCAGCGGGGCCGCGGCCAGGCCTGCGCCTGCCAAGGCTCCACCACTGATTCCATGTAGCTGCCATCCCAGCTAGCTAGGCGCGCACCTGCATGGTGACGTTCGGGTTCCAGGCCTGTGACAGACTGGTTTTTGCCCTCTTCTCTTTGCCTGATTTTCAGTTGGTTTGATTTTGAAATTTGGGTTTTGAATCTTTTCATATAGACTTAAACACTTGGGTACCCCTTGACTTTCACCCAAGTGCCTCATCTCCCTTTCTAACCATCATTTCCTCTCTGGTTCAACTCAAAATAATATTTTGCATATTTTTCTTTAATGAAAAATATTCATTTCCCTCTCTTAAACCCTAGCTAGCTCAATGTGCTCCAAAGCAACCCCAGTTTTTCTTGCCCACAAAAATCTGAGAAAATTCATAAATATTCTTTGAACCCTAGGGCACCTTCCTGAGAAAAAATATTTCACCACTATTTGGAATATTTTTGCTATAGAAAATATTTTCTTTTCTGGATAGAAATGGTAATTTCTACAGCAACTACCATTTTACTTGCTCCATTGTGGCTGATTTTTCTTGTGCATCATTACCTTAGTAGATGATTGCTAACCTCCAAAGCCCAGCTCCCAACTCCCAGTAGTTTGACCATAGTAAGCTCTCAAAGTTACTGTCCAGAAACTTACCAGGCGTGTGACATCTTTTCTACTGCACCTGAGACCAAACCCAAGTGTGGTAACCACTAAAACTACCATGAACAACAAGCCAGACATGAACTTTGGACTTAGGTTGGCCCGAGGGTGGAGTTCACGCCATGACCACGCGTGTGCATGATGCCAACCTGCATGCCACCGCGCTCTGAGTGCCGCCGAGCGCTTTGTTGCGCGCATGCTCACTTCCCCGACTGCCTAAGCATGCCAAACTTCGCCACAATCCTCGTCCAAACCCCCTTAACTCCACCCTGGCGCTCGCCGATGCCAGAGCTCACTGCAGCAAGCACGAGCGCGGTCCAGCCAACGCAACAGTGTGTTGTGCACTGTGCTCGTCGCCTTCCCCTTGCTCTTCTGCTCTTCCCCGCTCGCCCACAGTTCCCCCGTGAGTAGCGTCGCCTTCTCCCCCTCTCACTGACGTCGTTCATCGTCGGGCGCCATGTCCAAGTGTCCATCGGCGGAGCCCGATCCCACCTCGATGCTCGGCTATAAATAGAGCCCTCCCCAGCCTCCTCGAGCACCATCCACCACTCCCACACACTCCATGATCTTGTAGAAGCCATAGCCCGGCCGAGCAGGCCGCAGGCTGCTATCCCCGAGCTCGAGCTCGTCGGTGATCCTCTCAGGTCGTCTCCACGATTCCAGTCCCTCCCAGGCCTGGGCAACCCTTCCAGGACCTCCGCCGCTCGTCGGTGGTGTTGTTCCGCCTGGTTGGAGCCCCTGGAGTCGCCTCTGTTCGCCGTCGTCCTCGTCTCCGACGACCTCCGCTCTCTGCCTCCACTAGAGAGGTTGATTCCGACGCCGTCTGACCATCCCTACTTACTATACAGGTACGGGCAGGTGCGCCTCCATCTCCTCTCTCGATCCATCCCTCTCATTTTGGCCAAGAATCCCTCGTCGCCGGTGTGCGCTCTGGCGAAGCTGCGCCGTCCTTTGTTTCCTTCTCCCTCTCCCCCTCACCTGACTAGCAGGGCCCGCTAGTCAGCCACTCAGTACGCGCGCGAAGCGGTACGAGTGGTGGCGCCCCGAGGCTTTATGCCTTCGACGTCAGCCCCCCCCCCCCAAGTATGTTTTTATTTAAATTCAAATTCATCTTATCCCGAAGAGTTTCTAATAGCCAAAACTCTTTAACCATAAGTCCAAATGAATTGATTCTTTTTTGCATTATGTTCTTTGTAAAGAAATCTAGCAGCTCACCAAAGATGAGAGTTTTCTTTGCTGTCTAGATTTTCTGGTGAATTTCAGTAGGGTTCTTGATATTTTCTTCTTGTGTTTAAAATTATTTTCAGAGAGTGAGGCTTGTCTTGAGGATCACCAGGAGGCTTGTGAACCTCATCTGCACTAAGGCAAGCCACAGCAACATTTTCATGGTGCCATTACAATAGTTGTGATTTTCCTACTTGAATGAATGATTTAATCCATGCATTTAAATCACTATCATGTTATTTACATTCTGTTAGTTGCTTGTTTAAGTTAATATGCTTGGTTTACAGAAAGCTTAAAGCTAATTAAGTTGGTTAAGAAACTAGAACTAATTTTTGTTATGAAGGAACTAATATGGTTATGAATATAAATAATTAGTTGGAGTTATTTTCTTGCATGATTAAAAATGGTAAAATTTGCTAGAAAAGATTCTGTTTAAAGTGAGGTTTAATCCTAACCAGAGAAGTGTCATGAGTTGTTGAGGTTTATGCTTAGTATGAATATAGTTGACTCAGTCATTTCCGTTAAATTGTGATGCATATGTTTGTGTTGCATTTCCTGGCATACTATGACACAGGTTATTTTCACTTTAAGTTGAACCTGATAAAAACTCAACTTGAATATATCATTGACCGGGTCATTGTGCCACTGAATCGAGTTTTCCCAGTGCAACCACATTTGCCTTTATGGGAAGGCCTTTATTCAGTCCGTTGTCATGCCTCTGGTCGGTGCCTCCAACGAGGGAAGTTTATTGAAGTGCAGTACCCTGGCCCAGTAAGCAGACATAACTTTGTGTGCCCGTTGTTGAAATTATGGTACCGTGTCCCCGTGTGAGACATTTATGTTTTGGCCACGACGGTGGTCGTTGGTGTATTTGGTAGACACGGGGCCACCTAGGACTAGCCCGATTGGGAGTGAGTCGGAGTGGCCGGGAGAGTGTCATGGCAATGGAGGGGTTTCGTCGGAATGTTGTTGGTCCACCCAAATGGGAGTGCGAGGCCATGGGTTCCGTGGTGTAGGTACAGTGCGCTACCTCTGCAGAGTGTATTAATCTATCGATAGCCGCGTCCACGGTTATGGACACGCTCGAAAGTAGGTCACACCATGGGTCAACATTTAATAAATCTTGCACACTAAGTGATAAACTTTGCACGGTTGATGATGGTGGGAAGGCCATTTTGATGTTCGTGACCAAATGTTGGTCGTGGTTGTGATCACTGGAAGGATCACTATTTGAGACCAAATGTTGGTCGTGGTTGTGATCGCCGGAAAGATCACGAGGTAAACTGAGTTAAGACCTCGGGGTTGGTACGGTTGTGATCCAAGAGCGATCACCGTTGGTAAGCCAGTCCGAGGGATTTTTCTCATAAAAGTAGGATCACTGCATGTTGCATATATTGTTGCATTGTTAATAATTGGTTAATTATCATGATATTGATTGTCATTATGTTTATGTTTGTTGTGAGCTTGCAAGTACATTCAATGTACTGACCTGGCGTGTCATGCCAGATATCAGGAAAGTCTTGTTGGAAAGGAGTGCCGTCCGAGTGTAGATCGTCTCCACATCGGTGTCACTGTGCTATGGAGTTTCCACTACGATGTTGTTCCGCTGCCGCGTAGTTGTTATGATCGAGGCCCCTTTATGTTCACTAAATAATGTACATATTGTTCAGCCGCACTGTGTGTGCCGCTTGGCCTCGCCACCTGTTGTAATATAAACTTTGATCCGCTAGCATCAATAAAGCGGTAGTTTTCTGTACCAAGATGTTGTGTGTTGCCCGAAGACATGGTCTCTGGGCTGGCAATGCATGGTAAACCGGTTGCTCTGAGCTGGGGTGCCACAAGACCAACTCAGCAAGCACCTGCGTGGTGGCATGCAGATCTTCGTGAAGACGCTGCCATCGCACCAGCTCAGCAGCCTGCCAGCCTACATGGCACTACACGCCGCACTGGCCCGGACGCGTGTCGAAGTGAGGCGAAGCGGCGTCAGCAAGAAGGGCACGTCGGCAGTGCATTAAGTGTGTTTGTCCAACGGTGCCAGAGGATAGACTTAGCCACCGCATGCACTTTCCACCTCCTGTGTGCCACTGTGGCATCCCCTTTTTCTATAAAAGGAGGCCCAAGGCATGCTGGAGGGGGATTTGGGCTCTTTTGCACAAGTCGCGTATCGTGGCTAGCTCAAGAACACTCAAATACACACCAAAGTAGGACTAGGGTATTACGCACTCTCACGGCCCGAACCTGGGTAAACAATCTGCATGTTGGCTCCTAATCCCGCTCTTTCCACAGCCCCACGCCAGCCGGCCGTAGTAGGGATTCTTGTGATCCCATAGGTGTCGTTCCCACCGACATCTTTGGCACGCCAGGCAGGGGGCGTGAGCTGTAAAAATCTGATTTAGTCGTCAGTTTAGCAGTCTTTGTCGCCATGGCTCCCAAGAGGAAGACGACGACGGCGGTCGGCTCATCCGGAGCCGGACAGCCCGTACCAGTACGGGTGAGTAGCGGGGCAGTCACGGACAGAACCCGAGGCGCGGCCCGCGAATGCCCACATCGCTCTGGCAGTCAGAGCCTGGCAAGCGGCGTCGTTCCTGCATGAGACGACGGGCCGCATGCTGCCAAATCCAAAGACGGAGTGGGGGCCCCCGTAAGCGGCACGGGGCCCTCGAGGGGCGCCGCCATGCCACCTACCGGCGGCGCGGCGACCTCCGAGACACCTACGCCGGCGCCCACGACGTGCTCTCCCCAAGTTGTGCGTGATGAGAAGCATCACCACGCTGGTGACCACGGGCGCCGCCGTGGGAAGTCATGTGCATCATTTGCGGGATGAAGGAGTCCAGCACGCACACCGAAGTACCGGCGAGGATGGTGTACAGCCGCAGGGCCATGATAGAGCTCCTTCTAACATGGTTAGAAGTCGGAGCGCGTCACAGTCCACGTAGCTTTCACCGCCACCCACGTCAGCACAAGCTTTGGCGCACGCGTAGCTGCTTCTCGACTTTCCTCCTGTTGGGGAAAAGCTCAATGAGTGGAGATCCACCATCCGGAGCCTCATCGGTGTCGCCAACAGAGATGATCCGCGACCAGCGGGGCCATTAGGTTGATGCTCCGTCGAGCCACCACATGCCAGTGGGTGAAGGGCCGGAGGTGATGCAGCCACGGTGCACTCTCCTCCCCCACACCAGTTACCGCGGGTGTCGGTCCGTCGTGATGACGCTTGTGATAACATTTCCATAGCGTCATCTGATCCGTGGACCCACCGCGATCAGCGCCAAGTTCTTCGGGAGCGAGCCCTTGAAGATGCCCGAACAACCATCGAGCGCCGGCGTGATGCGCGCCACCAGTCAGATAGGCGGCAGGGTCCACTATGGACCACCCGGCATCGGGAGGCTACGATGGCCTACCCTACGAGGTGGGTTGTCTGGCCTTCACCCGTGAGCTGCAGCAGTTCCGGTGGCCCTCCCACCGCACGTTCAAGCCCGACATTGGCGAGAAGTACAATGGTAAGACTCACCCGTCAAAGTTCCTCAGCATCTACACCATCGCGATGCAAGCTGCTGCAGCCCGCGACGACAAGGTGCTTGCCAATTACTTCCCGTTGAAAATTAAGCCCAATGTCATGTCATGGTTGATACACTTGCCAGCGGACTCCATTTCTTCTTGGTCGGATCTGTGTCATGAGTTTGTTGGCGCCTTCACTGGAGGCCATCAAGCTCATGGCCAGGCAAGCGATCTGCATATCATCCCCCAGAAGGAAGGAGAAAGCATGTGCAAGTACATACAAAGGTTCAGCCGGGTGCAGTACAACATCCCAGATGTTCATCCCGCCTCCGTGATCAGCGTGTTCCATCAGAATGTGTGCAACCTCAAGATGCGTGAAGAGCTGGCGATGAACAAGGTCAGAGATGTGGCCGAACTATATGTTTTGGCTGATAGGTCCGCTCGAGCTGAAGAGGGAGGAAGTACCCCGGCGAGGATGCTGGCGCGGAAACCGACTCCATATACGAAGACACCGCCGCCCCAATGAAGAAGGGTCGGCGCCGCAACAGAAAGCGCAAGGGCAAGGCCGTGCTTGCCATCGAGGGATCCGACGACGCCAGCGCTGCCAAGAAGGCCAAGGCGAGCGACCCGGTAAGGAAATTGCCGGGTGCGCCGCTTGCCGGGCCTTGGCGGCTGCCGACAAGCCAGGAAGCTCCGACAAGCAGTACTACAAGATCCACCGCACCAAGGGCCACAACCTCCAGAACTGCCAACAAGTTGAGCTGCTTGCTGAAAAGCAAAAAGCTGAATATGAGAGGCGGGACAAGGAGGAGGGTCAGGACGGTGGCGAAGGATCCGACAAGAAGCATGGCGGCCAAGGAGGCCGCCGCGGCAAGGATAACCAGCATGAGAGGCCCGCCCGGGGCCACGACAAGAAGCAGGAAGACGATGATCGTGACAAGGACGACGAGTCCGGCGACCACGAGTTTCAGAAAGCTATATAGGCCATGTGCGCCAACGGTGTTGCCTCGCTGCACACTTCTCACAGCAAGCTCAAGTATTGGGTGCATGAGATCACAATGGCGGAGCCATTGTTCGACGCTCGGAAGCCACAGAAGTGGTCCAGCACGCCTATAATTTTTGACACCAAGGACCACCCTGATCGCATAACTACGGTCGGGTGTCTACTGTTGTTGGTTTCACCAATGATATGCAACCTCAAGGTGACAAACATGCTAGTTGATGGCAGGGCTGGTCTGAACTTGATCTCGCCTGTTGTGGTCAAAAGGTTGCACATTCCTGATGGAGACCTCGAAGAGACGACACATTTCAAGGGGTCAATCCGGCAATGAGTCAGCCGAAGGGTAAGGTCACACTGCCCGTGATGTTTGGCGGCAAGCTGAACTACAGGACGGAGAAGATCATCTTTCATGTAGACGATATCCCCTTGCCCTACAACGGGATCCTTGGCCGCCCGGCACTAGCCAAGTTCATGGCGGCGTCACACTACGCCTATAACACGCTGAAGATGTCTGGGCCGATGAACATCATCACCGTCCCCTCCGGCAAGAAGGATGCGCTGATCTGCACTGACCAACTCTATCGGGAAGCAGTTGCAGCAACTGCCGCCAAGGCACTTGCTCCCGCCGCTGAATCCACGGGAGGAAAGAATACCGGCAAGACCTCTCACACCCACTCCGGCAAGCGCACCTCTCTGGAGTGTTGTGCTCCCATCGAGGACGTGCCAGAGAGCTCCACCGGCAAGAGCAAGAAATCCATAGCTGCACCACCAGAGACCAAGAAGGTGTCCCTCAAGGAGGATGGCACGGGAGGGGCTTTCACCATAAGCTCCGCCCTTGATAGCAAATAGGAAGGTGTGCTCCTCACTTTCCTGTGGGCGAATGTCGATGTGTTTGCATGGCAAGCATCCGACATCCCCGGCATTCCCAGGGAGGTGATTGAGCACCACCTTGTTGTCTATCCTCATGCGCGACCCGTCAAGCAGAAGGTCAGGAAGCAAGCTCTAGAAAGGCAGGAGTTTGTCACAGAAGAAATCAGAAAGCTAGAAGCGGCAGGCTTGGTGAGAGGAGTACTCCATCCAACATGGTTGGCCAATTCGATGGTGGTGCGCAAGGAAAATGGGAAGTGGAGGTTGTGTATTGATTACACAGATATCAATAAGGCCTGTCCAAAAGGCCCTTTCCCGTTCCCACGCATCGACCAGATTGTTGACTCCACGCCTGGGTATGTCCTGTTATCATTCCTCGATGCCTACTCAGGATACCATCAGATTTTCATGACGAGAGAAGATGAAGAGAAGACAGCATTCATCACCCCATGTGGTACGTATTGCTTTTTACGGATGCCTTTCAGGTTGAAGAGTTCTGGCTCGACCTTTGCAAGAGCAGTCCAAATTGGTTTTGAGCCCAGCTACATAGAAATATGGAAGCTTATATGGATGACATAGTGGTCAAAACCAAGGACAAGGCAACACTTGTGCAAATCTGCGATAGATCAACCTCAAGATGAACCCTGAGAAGTGTGTCTTCGGCGTTCCGTCTCGCAAGCTTCTCGGGTTCTTTGTGTCGCAGTGTGAGATTGAGGCGAATCTAGACACAATCAAGGCCATTGAGCAGATTGAGGCACCTAGGCGGATCAAGGATGTGCATCGGCTCACTGGTTGCGTTGCTGCCATGAGCAGATTCATCTCCAAGTCTGTTGAGCATGCCCTTCCCTTTTTCAAAATCTTGAAAAAGGCGGGCCCAATGGAGTGGACCCCAGAGGCCGAAGCAGCGATGCAGGATTTGAAAAAATACCTCTCCTCCACGCCGATACTGGTTGCGCCTAAACCACAAGAGTCGTTGCTGTTGTATCTAGCGGCAACGAATCAAGTGGTCAGCGCCGTGCTAGTGGCACAGAGGGAGGTCGATGAAGAGACAGTGGCAACTGCAGGACTGGCGGATGGTGAGCCAGATCTCCCCCCGGTAAGGCGAAGCCCCCGGCAGGGCCTGACGCCTGCGGGATAGGGCCTGTGCAGTCAGACAAATTGGTGCAAAAGAAGAAGATGATGTAGCACCCGGTTTACTTTGTCAGCTCCCTCTTGCAGGGGTCTAGGTCAAGGTACTCCGGTGTGCAAAAGTTGCTCTTCGGCCTCCTTATGGCCTCGAGGAAGCTATGTCATTACTTCCAAGCGCATGAGATCATCGTCATCACCCACCTCCCGCTGCAATGGATACTACATAACCCGGACGCAACCGAGAGGATTGTGGAATGGGCCTTGGAACTGTTGAGCTTCGGTTTGAAGTTTGAAAGCACTTCAATGATCCAGAGCAGAGTCTTGGCAGAGTTCATTGCACAGTGGACCTCGAGGCCCGACGAAGAGATCCAGGAGACCGTTCTTCCCGGCAAGGAAACAAGTCACAACTAGGTTATGTACTTTGACGGGGCTTTCTCGCTGCAAGGCGCCAGTGCTGGTGTGCTGCTCGTCGCACCCACTAGAGAGCACCTCAAGTACGTGATCCAGATGCACTTTCCCAGGGAGATGTTGCAAACAACACTGCTGAATGCGAGGGATTGCTTGTCGGCCTCAGGATAGCGGCAGACCTCGGGGTAAAGAAGCTCATCGTCAAGGATGATTCACAGCTTGTCATCAAACGAATCAATAAGGATTATCAAAGCCCATTGGTGGAAGCCTTCGTAGATGAGGTGAGGAAACTGGAGGAGCGTTTTGACGGGATACAGGCGGAGCATGTCCCCCGAGTGGAGAATGACATCGCCGACTACCTGTCAAAGCGCGCTGCCCTCAAACTACTTGTGGAACCAGGTACTTTTGTGCTTTGGTTAACTTAACCATCTGTTGAGCCATCAACATAGCAGAACAAGCGGAGGAGATTAGGCCCCGGCAAGTACTTTCCCACCGAGCTCCCTGGAGCTGCTGGTGAAGATGTTGTCATGGACACTGAGCTTGCCATGGGGCAACTGACTCCGATGAGGAGACAACCCTAGCCATTGAGACAGCCGCTCCCACAGCAGAGGAAATGCCTTTAGTCCTTGCCGTCGAGCCCCAGGCTCCGGCATGGGCACAGCATACTATCCAATTCCTCCAAACAGGGGAACTTCCTAAGGAGCAGGAAGAAGTGGAGAAAGTAGCCCATCGGTCTGCCATGTATCAGTTCGTTGATAACATTCTGTACAGAAAAAGACCAAACGGTGTGAAATTGAAGTGCATTCCCCGGGAGGAAGGACTGGAGTTGTTGGCAGAGATACATGGAGGCATACGTGCCTCCCACATAGGGTCGAGGGCCCTTGCCGGCAAGGCCTTCTGGCAAGGTTTCTTCTGGCCCACTACCCTCCAGGATGCAACGGTACTAGTAACCAAGTGTGAAGCATGTCAGTTCCATTCAAAGAAGCTTCATCAGCCAGCTCAATCCCTTCAAACAATCCCTCTCTCCTGGCCATTTTCGGTCTGGGGGCTCGACATACTGGGTCCTTTCCCCCACGCTGTCGGGGGCTTTGAGTACTTGTATGTTGCAATCGACAAGTTCACAAAGTGGCCGGAGGTGGAAGCAGTGAGGAAGGTGACAGCGCAGTCAGCCGTCAAATTCTTCAAGGGGCTAGCCTACCGTTTTGGTGTGCCAAACAGAGTCATCACTGACAACAGCACGCAGTTCACAAGCCGCGCCTTCATGCAATACATCCAAGACCTCGGCAGCAAGGTCTTTTTGCTTCCGTGGCACACCCACGAAGCAACGGCCAGGCCGAGAGGGCAAATGCTAAAGTGCTGCGAGGCTTAAGGACAAAGACTTTTGACCGGCTGCGCAAGAGCGGAAGGCGCTGGATCAATGAGTTGCTGGCAGTTCTTTGGTCGATTAGAACGACGCCAAATCGAGCCACCAGCCAGACAACCTTTGCTCTGGTATATGGGGCAGAAGCAGTTCTCCCCACGGAACTCATATTCAGGTAACCACGAGTGCTCGCTTATGACAAGCTTGAGCAAGAGCGATTGCGGCAAGATGACGCAATGCTCCTCGAGGAAGATCGTCTTCGGGTGGCTGTGAGAGCAGCACACTACCAACAAGCCTTGCGCCGCTACCATAGCCGCAAGGTTCATGCCCGAAGCTTTGAGGAAGGCGGCCTTGTTCTTCGGCGCGTTCAATCGGCAAATAATTCCAACAAGTTGACGCCAAAGTGGGAAGGCCCTTATCGGGTAATACGAATCACCAGGCCCGGCGCAGTCCACCTGGAGACCAAAGATGCCATCCCCGTGAGCAACTCCTGGAACATTGAGCATCTCCGCAAGTTTTACCCATAAGGCGCGGTTGCCGGGCCTCCCGGCAAGCCACCCTTTTGTACAAGCCTAGCCGGCAGGGCATGTAACCCTTTGTACAAAGCCAGGCGCAGACCCTGAGCGAAAATAAATGAAGCGCTCGTGCCCTAAGTTATAGCATGCATGCTAGGTTAAGTCTCTCCCTCGGTTAGGGTTGATAGTGCTTAGCGGCGGCTAACCCCTAGCATAGAGGTCGAGTGTGCGTCTTTCTGTTCCTTTCCGTCCTTTTTGGTTCGCAGGGTACATGGACATTTTTGTTGAGCTATGTGGAAGAAAGAGGACGAGTCGGCGCTGCGATCCTGGCGAGCCAAGGTTACCGGGGGGGCTGCAGATTCAGATAAGTCCTTTATCCCCTGTTTTCCATTTCTGTATGAAATTGGGACATATGAAACCTTGTTTTATTCCTAGGCTACCGTGCTCCCTTTTTCCTGTATCCAAGGGCTCTTTCTTGGTTCGGAATTTGGTTGTAACCGTGGTAACTAGGAAGCAAGCGTAGGGCCTAACCCTACTTCGCCCCTGCCTCTGCCAAGAGCGTGAGCATGGTCAAATGAAGTAAGAGGATGGCAAGGCCTGTTGCCGGGCGACAATGTTTATCTTAAAAATAACAAGGATCCATTCCTTGCCATGGGCCTCGCTCACGCACAAAGAACCTGGCAAGCACCCATTTTCATTAGTACGTCCCATACAGGTACAGATCGTACGGAATGTAAACATGAGCAAGGGGATTACAAGTTTTAAATTTAACTAAGGCCCGTAGGCTTACAAACTAAAAAGAGATAAGGTGCCCGTAATCCCTTTCTTGTCCCTCACCTCAGGAAACAAAACAAGATAGTAGGAGGGCAAAAGGAGCGCCTAGGCGAGGTACGAGCAGCAGAAGGCACCAAGAGAACATGTCGGCGACCGCCCAGGAGAAGGCTGGTGATGATGGTGCCGGGAGAAGAGCTGGAAGATGAGGCAGCGGGCTGCCAATACGCTACGAAGGTGTTGGTGCCATCGTACTCCGACTTGACAGCCCGCCACCTGCCTTCTTCGCCTTCTCCGGCCTTCCCACGCTAGCCGCCCAAGGAGGCGACCCCGAGAAGTTCAAGGAGCTGGCCGCACCCCAGGAGGAAGGGCCAGGTGCAGATGCTGCTGCTACCGGCGCCGCCTAGCGATGGCGGGTCCGACGCCTAGTCGGACATGTCATCCTCCCGCCCGCCGCCCTCGTCGTCGCTGTCGCTACCCTCCTCGTCACTCTAGCTCGAGGAGGAGCTTTCACCATCGATTGAGCTCTCTACACAGCACCCTAGCATGTGTCCCGAGCTCCCAAAAACCTTGATGGAGAGCAAATCACTCTCCGCCAGCTTGAAGCAGAGGACGTGCCCATCCATCAGGCAATGAGCGCATGCAAAAGTTTTCCAGCCCTGACAAACGAGCATCACTTGGGGGGCGGGGAACCTTGTGTTCACCCACATGTCACCATGGCAACACCCCTTCATGTGAAGCCTCAGCCGCGGTGGCTGGTCGACCTCCAGCATGCTCGCGAACGCCTGGGGAAGACGAAGGTTGCGGCGTGGTGGCCCGCGCAGCTGCAAGATGAACTCGAGCGTCGAGTCCCCGACATGACCACTCGGCGAAGCAGGAGGAGATGGCGACAGAGACGGAGGCGGCACAGGCGTTCCCCTTCCACGCCCACCTCTTCCTCGACTGCCTCGCCGACCGCGGCCCCATCCAGTGGCCACGCCTCGAGCATGGCCTTCGCCCTGGGCATCGAGCTCTTCCTTGACCGCTGCAGCTCTCTGGCAATAGGAGGACCTGGTCGCCTCCATAGAAGAATGGCCTAGGGCGCGCCCCCTCGCCATGACCGTGGGTGAGGATGGAGACAAGAGAGAGACGCGAGGATATGCTCTTCCTTCTGCCCCTGAGTCCCCTTTTTATAGTTGGGGAAGGGAGGCCAGAGGACTGGCTCTATGCCCCCGAAGAGCCCGCTCGAATCCGGCTCATTAAGGTGGCAGCAGGCGAGGCCGTCAACCGCCCTCCTTGCCCAATCAAAGGCGCGTGGGTATCGGCCCACACGTGCCTTCCCATTTTCCATGCGCTTGTCACCTACCCCGCGCCGTGCATGCGGCGTACGTGGCGCAAGGGGCGGGCGTAGTGGGAAACATGGAACGACGGTTCCAAGGCGAAGAAAGTGAATGAGCGGCAGCCCTGCGGTCTTAAAGGGACACGCAAGCCGCCTCTTTACTGTTCACTGCAAGATGACGCAGGCACGCTTCGGTCACCCCACGCACGATCCCCACGTCATGCATTCAACGCCAGTCATGGGGAAGCACAGCGGATGAAGGAGTTACTGCAGTAAAAATCGTCCCCGCCTGCCCGCACACCGTTCTGGGCCTAGCCCAACAATGTGTTACGCTTATGTGTGGCCCAGCCCGGGGGCTCCTGTCGGTCTACAAAAGTAGGGGCTCTGCTTTGTACCCCTTTACTTATGCACGGGTAGTCAGAGCCGCACCCACGGCCACACTTAGCAGGGCAGAGAAGGGAAGCCAAAGCCACAAGACAATCAAAGCAACGCCAAGACAGAGACACGAAGATCAAGAGGGCAACGCAGGCTCCCCCGGCAAGGCCCTTGCCGGGGCAGCCTCCGCAGCCCCGGCGAGAGCCTTGCCGGGCAACTTGCCCAATGCCAGCGGAGCGCGCCACCCTTGAGCCCGAGGGTTCCAACACCAACAACAACGTTGGAACCAAGGCTCAGGAGGCACCCCCACGATGGCATGAAGATCTTCGTGAAGATACACTCCAGACCAGACGAGGACCAAAAGTCGACGATCCTCAGCAAGATCCTTGCCAAGGAAACCCACGAGACCTCCGGCAGGATCCTTGCCGGGGACGACCACGGGTCTTGCCGAGGACATCAGCGGGGCTGCGGCTAGGCCCGCGCCTGCCAAGGCTTCACCGCCGATTCCATGCAGCTGCCAGCCTAGCCAGCTAGGCGCGCACCTGCGCAGCGACGTACGGCTTCTAGACCAACTCAGCAAGCACCTGCGTGGTAGCATGCAGATCTTTGTGAAGACACTGCCACCGCACCAGCTCAGCAGCCTGCCAGCCTACATGGCACTACATGTCGCGCTGGCCCGGACATGTGTTGAAGCGAGGCAAAGCGGCGACAACAAGAAGGGCACGTCGGCAGCGCATTAAATGTGTTTGTCCGACGGTGCCAGAGGATAGACTCAGCCACCGCATGCACTTTCCACCTCCTGTGTGCCACTGTGGCGTCCCCTTTTTCCTATAAAAGGAGGCACGAGGCATACTGGAGAGGGATTTGGGCTCTTTTGCACAAGTCACGTATCGTGACTAGCTCAAGAACACTCAAATACACACCAAAACAAGACTAGGGTATTATGCACTCTCGTGGCCCGAACCTGGGTAAACGATCGGCGTGCCGGCTCCTAATCCCGCTCTTTGCACAGCCCCACCGACCGTAGTAGGGATTCTTGTGATCCCATAGGTGTCGTTCCCACCAACAATTGTGTTTTCAGGGAACGAACTATTACTCAAGCAGAAGAATTATTGAATAACATATTGAAAAATTATCTGATTGGACTATTCCTGAACCACCGCCTAAACCCACTCTGAAGAAGAGGGGTATATTGTATCTCAGTCCTGAAGATATGCAAGCGGCAAAGAAATCTATGAAGGAAAAATGTATTAAAGCTGAGGATGTTAATAATTTACCTCCTATTGAAGAAATACATGGGCTTGATACACCACCACTGCCTAAGGTGGTAGAGGTAAATTCTCTTATAATTTCAATGAAAATGATAATCCTCAAAATATGCATCCTAGCCAATGCCTTTATGAGTTTGAAAACTACATTAGAAAAGAAGACCACTTCAATGCAAATGTTATGTAACAATTGAAATATAATTATGATATGATTGCTTGCTTGGGTGACTTGTTATTTAGAATCTCAAATGATCTTAGAGGTGTTGGAAAACATGCTTATATAGTTCAAACCCAGTTAGAACAAGTTGCTAAATCACAAAGAGAATTACTTGATGAAATGAATCATAATATACATTACTTTGTTGTTAGAGTTGCAACTAGAGGAGGTAAAATGACTCAGGAACCACTTTATCCTGAGGGACACCCAAAAGGAATTGAACAAGATTTGCAAAGAAATAACACTAGTGCACCTAGTCCTTCTAAAAAGAAAAATGAAAAGAAAAATGATAGGACTTTGCATGCTTCTAATGAACCTGAAATAGACAAACCTCCTGATAATGAAAATGAAACTTCTATCTCTGATGCTGACACTCAATCTGGTAATGAACATCCACCTAGTGATAATGAAAAAGACAATGATGAGGTTCATTAAGACACTCAACCAAATAATGATAAAGAACTAGATAATGATGTTGAGATAGAACCACCTGTTGATCTTCATAACCCACAACCTAAGAATAAAAGATATGATAAAAGAGACTTTGTTGCTAGAAAACACGGTAAAGAAAGAGAACCGTGGGTTCAAAAACCTATGCCTTTTCCACCTAAGTCAACTAAAAATAATGATGATGAAGAATTTGAAAGCTTTGCTGAAATGCTGAGGCTAGTCTTTTTGTGTACTCACATCACTGATATCCTTAAAATGCCTCCTTATGCAAAGTATATGAAAGATATCACAAATAAGAGAGAAATACCGGAAGCTGAAATCTCCACTATGCTTGGTAACTATACTTTTAAATATGGAGTACCTAAAAAACTTGGAGATCCGGGTATACCAACTATACCTTGCTCTATCAAAAGGAGTTATGTGAAAACTACTTTGTGTGATTTAGGAGCTGGTGTTAGTGTTATGCATTTCTCTTTATATAAAAGACTTGATTTGAATAAACTCACACCTACTGAAATATCTTTGCAAATGGCTGACAAATCAACTGACATACCTATCGGTATCTGTGCGAATGTGCCCGTTGTTGTTGCTAATGTTACTATTTTGACTAACTTTGTTATACTTGAGATGCCCGAGGATGACAACATGTCGATTATCCTTGGTAGACCCTTCTTGAATACTACAGGGGTTGTTATTGATTGCAATAAAAGCAAGATCACTTTTCATATCAATGATAATGAGCATACGGTGCACTTTCCGAAGAAACAATTCCAAGTGAATGGTATTAACGTTATTGAAAAATCTCCGACAATCACTATTGGAAGTTTTCAACTACCTCTACCTACTGTCAAAAAGAAATATGAAATGCTTATTTTGGGGGACATTCATATCCCCATTGAGGTAACTTAGTGATTTACGGAAGTTCTTCCGTTTCATGCTAATCGAAAGTGTTTGTTAATAAGACTTGATCAACCTTATTAATGGATCATTTTTCAGAGGTATGAAGTTGATGAATTTAGTAAGCACTACCTTCTGTCCCTACCTTTTGTTTTCTGTTTTAATTAGTTTAAAATAAAATGCCATGCTTCGTCTGTTTTTTGCTTTTTCCGTGCAATAAAAAATGACCCAAAAATAAAAGTTCTCAGAATGCTCTGAAAACCTGATACGATTTTTTTTGAATATTTATAAATTCCTGGTGCAAATAATACCATAGGGAGGTGCACCAGCTAGGCACAACCGACCTGGGCGCGCTAGGACCCCCAGGCGTGCCCTGGTGGGTTGTGGTCCGCACGTGGGCCCCCTCACTTATCTCTTTAGCCCGCATCATCACTTACCTTCAGAAAAAATTCTGCATTGCTCTCTCTCCCGTGTTCTTGAGCTCAAACCCACGGATTTCGAACTCTTAGCTCGAAGCTCCATTTCCGAAACTGTTTTGGAGGATATTGTTGCTTGGTATGTGACTCCACCGTTTGTCCAATTAGTTTTTGTGTTAGTGGTTTATACTTTGAATAATTAGCTACTGCTTGGTGTTATTGTAGATGAGCTTGCATGTTGAATTCTTAGTGTTTTAAGTAGTTTGAATGCTTGCTATGGCCTCTATGTATCCCTATGAGTAGCTGCTATCAATTTTATAAAGTTTTGCTGAGAAATTTTTGTCACCCCAAAAAAAATATTTTTAGAAAATTGTACGCGGACATGATGAACCTATTTGGAAGGAGCTCTTCAAGGAGACGATCCTCGGGGGCATCTTCTAGTGTCAGTTCTGCTTGCCGGTCTTATGTTGAACCAAGTGAAAGTTCCACGCGTGATGCCGCCACCAAAACATGCTTATGGCCTTGCGATGAATATATGGTGCGTGTGGGCATTAAGGAGGAATTTGAGCAATATGTTCAGAATGCTGGCCTCGGTCCCTACCCTTCAAATAAGTGTGAACAACGCCAACTTCTCACTGAGTCATTTGTCAAAAGATTTACATTTTTCCCTCATGAGTCTAGGGTGTCTTTTATGCTTTATGATAAACCATTTACTATCCCACTGGAGAATTTTGCTTACCATTGCAAACTATCATTTGGGGGTTCGCTTGATGAACTACCGAAGGCTGAGTACGAGTCTTTCTTGATTAGCCTTTGTTACGGTGAAGATAGGGGAGTAAGACAAGGAAGAATAAAGAGCATTCACTTTCCCGCAATTCAGTATTTTGCATTATTTAACGGTAAATGCATAGTAGGCAAGCAATATTGTAGCATACTTTGTGCGCCAGACTTGAGCCTCATTCACACCGCTCTCACTGGTGAAAGAAATTATAACCTTGGAGCGATTGTTGCACGTAGACTTCAGCATAATGCTAACAGTGGCTGGTTCTATTGTGGAATTTATGCCACACGTTTGGCACGAGAGCTGGGTGTTTCACCTTTGCCCTTTGATCCTATCCTACCCACGTGGTATTTAGATTTTGACACTTTAACAGAACATAAGATCCTTAAGGGAAAGGTTGGTAATTTCACTTACAATCTAATGTTTAACCAAAAATCTGTTGTGGACACATATTTGCATGCGCCTGCTCTTTTTGATTATTAGAGCAAGGGGAGATATTTTGTTCTTGAGAGTGACGCTTGAGCTCATAACGCAGCAGTGGTGGTAGCATGGTCTGCCGAGGCATCCACACCGAGAGCCTCTGTGAGGTTCCACGCAGACTACTACCCTCTAGGCTACTGATCGATTACCAACTTAGGCTAAAAGTCTAAGCTTGGGGGAGTATGTGTTTCTCACCGACATTATATTCATGTCTACTTATCATTCTTTTTGTCGGTGTTCACACTCTTTCATTGTACCATCCATGCTTAGATCTATATTTTTGCTTTCTTCTTGTGTGTTTGAAAAACTTTAGAAAAAGAAAAAAATAGTTGTAGTCAATTTACTTTCTATGCATGCTTAGTAGTAGTATTAAAAAGAAAATCCAAAAAGATTTCCTTGTTCTTCTTTTGCTTGTTGGGAACTTTCCCGTGTAAATAGTTTTTCTCGTTTTTGCTTTTCCTTTTATTTGCCCATTCTAGAAAATCAAAAACTCCAAAAATATTTCAGTGTGTTTCTCTGAACATCTTTTCTTTTATTCGAGTCTTACCAAGGAGAAGACCCCAATGAAAATGTTGAGTGGCTCTCATATGAATAATTGTTGAACTAATAAAGAGCACATTTTACCTTGTCTTCTCCTGTTGAATAAAATGTCTTGCAGATTCCAGCTTAGTCCATGGCACTCTTGCACTATTATTATTTTCATACCATTCGGACGTGCAAGTGAAAGGCAATAATGACGATATTCAATGAACTGGTCGTGGCAAAGAGAAACTGGTATGAACTCGACTTGTTCTATTTGTGTAAATATGTTTAACCTAGTATCCATGATTCAGCCCATTATGATTAAACATGTTTGCAGTGACAATTAGATATTATAGTTTCTCATGCCATGCATAAGTAGCTGGGAGTGAATAATGATTTATCTTGGATATCAACATAGTGTTAAAATGATTGTGATGTAGTATGATGATATGGTATCCTCCTCTGAATGTTCGAGTGGCTTGACTTGGCACATGTTCATGCATGTAGTTGAATCAAAACCAACATAGCCTCTATGATATTTATGTTCATGGTGTTCATCTCCTACTCATGCTAGTGTCCAATGTTACTTATGCATAATGCATGGTTATGATCGTTGTTGCTCTCTAGCTGGACGCTTCTCAATCTTAATTGCTAGCCTTCGCCCGTACTAAGTAGGAACTCTTGTACATCAAAAACCCAGAACCCAAAGTTATTCCAGATGAGTCCGCCATACCTACCTATATGCGGTACTACCCTGCCATCCTAAGTAAATTTACATGTGCCACATCTAAAAACTTCTAAAAATTCTCCTTTTTGTGTGCCTAGATCGTTCGTGGAACGACAGGAGGTGGTCGGTATCTTCCATGCTAAGCGGGTTATTCTCAGGTCGAGTGTTTATTCACTCGCCATCGCACGAGAAAATGGGCGGTAATAGGGATTCCCAGTCCCGAACTAAAAAATGCAAATAATTGAACAAAACTCTCTCGAGACTGATGTTGTTATGGACGGCATCCGTTGTTTCGGACAAGCCATTTTTTGATAGAAAGACTGTAAGGGAACCCCCTACAGTATAATTGGTACAACAAACCCAAATTGCAAGTACCGTGCCTTGAACCTGGGTGGGTGGGAAGGCATCAGCCCCTTCCCACCACTAGGATATGCCTTAGTCTGCTTCGGACAAGCCGTGGAGTGTGATTGATCGTGGAGGGGGAGTAAACCTTTACTTTTATTGCTTGGGAACCGCCACTAGCGTGCTTAGCATGGAAGATGTTGGTAACTGATGGTCATGAAGTGAATAAGAAGGGTGCATGTCTCAAAATATCATTTATCTCTATTTTAAAATTGAGCTCTGGCACCTCTGCAAATAACTGCTTCCCTCTGCGAAGGGACTATCTATTTACTTTTATGTTGTGTCACCACCTTCTAAAACAAGCGCCAGAAACTGAGTAGAGCACAGTTGTCATGATTTATGCATTATGTGTAGCTAATGTTAGGTGCATCATGGCTGGATCTTTTCTACCATGAATTACAATGTTTAGTCTCTTCTTGAACTTTGGAGGTGCTCTGCATTTATGTTTTGCGGTTTCAGAAAGGGCTAGCGAGATACCACTATTGTCATATTATATCATGGTTGTTTTGACAATGTGTTGTTGTTTGATATATTTTATTATTGCTCGCTGGCTGATTATGTCATTGATATGAGTCATTATAATATTTAAATGTTATTGTTGACATGGTTAGTTATAATGTTGGCTGAAAAACCTGGTGTTGTTTAAGCTTATTTATGCAAATAAGAGCAAAAGAGTTTGTAAAAGTTGTTCTTTCTCACTTTCAGTTTATCAACTGAATTTATTGAGGACAAGCAAAGGTTTAAGCTTGGGGGAGTTGATACGTCTCCAACATATCTACTTTTTCTCACGCTTTTCCTCTTGTTTTGGACTCTAATTTGCATGATTTGAATGAAACTAACCCCGGACTGGCGCTATTTTCAGCAGAACTACCATGGTGTTGTTTTTGTGCAGAAATAAAAGTTCTCGGAATGGAACAAAACTTTGCGAGGATTTTTTATATCAATGATAAGAATTTCTAGAGCCAAGACCTGCCGGAGAGGGGCACCTGGGTGGGCACACCAGGGCGTGCCCCCCTCTCCTGGCGCACCCAGGTGGGTTGTACCCACCTGGTGGCCCTGCAGACGACCCCCCTGATACTATAAAATCACATATGTCCAGAAAAAAATTAGGGAGAAAGAATTATCCCGATCCACGAGACGTAGTGGCCGCCAAGGCCTGTTCTTCCTCGGGAGGGCAGATCTGGAGTCCGTTTGGGGCTCCGGAGAGGGGGATCTTCGTTCTTCGTCACCACCAACCCAGCTCCATCGCTAATTCCATGATGCTCCCCACAGGGAGTGAGTAATTCCTTCGTAGGCTAGTTGGTCGGTGAGGAGTTGGATGAGATTCATCATGTAATCGAGTTAGTTTTATTAAGGTTTGATCCCTAGTATCCACTATGTTCTTAGATTGATGTTGCTATGACTTTGCTATGCTTAATGCTTGTCACTTTGGGCCCAGGTGCCATGAACTCAGATATGAACCGTTTATGAATTCATCATTATATCCATGTTTTAGATCCGATCTTGCAAGTTATAGTCACCTACTATGGTTATGATCCGACAACCCCGAAGTGACAACAACCGGGCCCACTCTCGGTGATGACTGTAGTTTGAGGAGTTCATGTATTCACTCTGTGTTAATGCTTTGTTCTGGTTCTCTATTAAAAGGCTGCCTTAATATCCCTTAGTTTTCAATATGGACCCCGCTACCACGGGAGGATAGGACAAAAGATGTCACGCAAGTTCTTTTAATAAAGCATGTATGACTATTTACGGAATACATCCCTACATTATATCGATGAACTAGAGCTAGTGCTGTATCGCCCTAGGTTATAACTGTCACATGATGAATATCATCCAACAAGTTACCGATCCAATGCCTACGAATTTATCTTATATTGTTCTTACTAAGTTACTACTGTTGCTACTGCTATCGTTACTGCTACAATATCACTTCTATCACTGTTTCCATTACTGTTGTTGCTGCTACTATCATCAAAACTATCATACTACTGTGCTACTAATCACTTTGCTATAGTTAATTAATCTCCAAGCGTAGTTGAATTGACAAGTCAGCTTCTAATACCTTGAAATATTCTTTGGCTCCCCTTGTGTCGAATCTATAAATTTGGGTTGAATACTCTACCCTCAAAAACTGTTGCGATCCCCTATACTTGTGGGTTATCAATCCATCACTGTATTATTCCAGGAGTGTGCAAACTCCAATTTCTCCATCATAGCTCAGAGGTATGGCCACTCCAGTCTATCATAGGCATTCATCATTTCTAATTTCAATGCACATAAACTATTGATTTTGCTTTGCTTCTCTTCATAAAATGCAGGCACTCATATGCACATATAATGTTATTTGTGATCAACCTACCTGGAACAAACGATGATTGTTCCTGCGATATGATGTCTGGGAGGATAGTTTTGAGCCTGTTTGCAACTACTTTGGAGGCAATTTTATATATTACATTGCACAAACTTATAGGACGGAACTAAGACAGCAAAGTAGGGTTCAGTACCTTCGGTGCAAGAACTAGTACCGTGTCATTCACACATGCTGCACTTTCCTCCCCCCTGATAATTCTCAAGACTGCCTTGGTAACTTTGTCCTGTAACATCCCAATTTTCAATTTGGCTGCTTATAAATAGATCATTCATATGCATCCATGATTTATGCATTTTTGCCCCATTTGTATTATTTGATTTTGATCCAAGGAACTTTGAGCAACTCAAGGACCAAAAGAGAGAGTTGGAAGTTTCCCTAAAACCCACTTTTGAAATTTCAAAATTTGGAAATTGGATCAAACTTGGTTCCACCAAAAAATTATTTCCATTATTCCAAAAATAAAATAAAGAGAGAAGATAAAATGACTTCTTCAAAATCAGAAGGAAAATATTGGAATTTGAATTTGCAACCAAAAATATATTTGTTGGGTTTTATTTGCAATTTATTTTATTAGTTTAGTAAAACGTTTATTTTTGAAAACTTGCATTTTAGGCCAGATAAAAGTTCACTAGGTCATATATAAGACAATATAACTATGTGAATTTTCTGGAAATTTTTAGACTTGTATTTATTTTGTTTTTGTTGTTTCATTGCTTCTGTAAAAAAGGTTAAAAAACACAGCCCAGCACGCCCAGGCCAGGCCTAAGGCCCATACCTCTTCCCACGTACTCATCTTCTTTCTCCTCTCTGTACGTGAACACTAACAGAACTTCCATCCATGGAGCCTCCACCTCTTCCTTCCCTCCCCTTCCTCTCCCTCGCCCCGAAAACCTTCTGAATGGAATCCCCTCGCCTCCCTCTACCCCTTCCCCTTCCTAGTGCGCCTGGGAGTCGCCCATAATGGCCATCATGAGCGCTTGAAACTGCAGCCATTAACACATCTCGCCCCACCCAACTCTGGACCTCCCCAAGCCCTATATAAAGCACCCTTGGGAGCCCTCTCAACCCTCGTCTGAATCCCTCTCCTTCTGGAGCTTTTCCCTCTCCCTAACCTCGCCAATTGCTCGTCGGAGTTTGTGTATTCCGACGGCTTCTCCACCGCGCTAGGAGACGAGAACGACCCCATCACACTGCTGCTCGGATCCGCCTCACCATCCTCTACACCGTCCTGCACACATCCTTCACCGAAGCACACCGGAGCCACCATCTTCCTCATCGCCGGCGACAAGTCCGGTAAGCACCCAGACAGCCAATCACAGAGCGCCACTTGTCTCTGGCCGATTTTCTTTTTCTTTTTCAAGAACTTTTTCCAAATTCAGATTCTTTACCAAATCTTCTTTCTTGTATATATCTTTTAGTATATAGAACCGATTTGGTTGATTATTTTTCCTACTAGTTCATAGAAATCCCATCTATCCAGAGGACCAAACGAAAAATATTTTTGAAAATTTTAAATTTTGAATTCAAACAGATCTAAATTCAAACTTCGTTAGGCCGTATCTCGAGTTTCGTAACTCCGTTTTAGGTGATTCTTTTTGCAAATCGAAGCGAGTGACTTGCACTTTATGTTAAAGCCCAAACCATTTAATTTTCTTGCTGTAAAATTTTCGTTCTGTGCGGAAACTTTATTTGGTTGTTTTTGAAGTTTTTTGAAGTCTTTTATTTGCTTTATTTTTTGGATCTTTGCTTGTACGCTTATGTATGTTATTGCTTGCTTACGCTAGATCATCCGGAGTGCGAGGCTTGCTACTACGAATCTTTAGAGTTCAACAGTCATCAGCAAGGCAAGTTCACACTTTGATAATAATTTTCAATACCCAGTTTTACTATGCATTAGTTTCACCCTCAAAGATTGCATGAGTAGGATTGGGAACATGTGGATTTGCTTTGTAGTTCATGTGGTAGAAACATATGACCTTTGATCACCTCGGGAATATTCGTTATATCATATACTGCTTAGCCATGCTCATAGACGGGGATTGGTATGTGTGATTCATGCAAGTTGCGAGAGATAATAATTTTGGGACAACATAAGGTGGCAACTTTAATACACATCTGGGTGGATTGTTTGGGGCACCTAGAGAAAACAGTGCTTGCCCAAGGGGAATCCCGGAGTACCCGTGTGATTACCCTAGGTCCGCCACCCAGGCTCAAAGGGATCATAAGATATTTCATGCCTAGAAACTTTCGTTTGCAGCCACAAGCCATTTATGGGCTCTGGCATAGTTGAGTAAGTTGTGTGACCTCTTTCCGTGGTAGACTAGCTGATGTAGGGGAAAGTAGGTGTACCGGTCTACCCAGGGTTAAGGGCAAACACTTCTGAAAGGCTAAGTCTTGATCTTCTGATCATGGAGGTGGTCCAGTCTTGTGGGGAAAAGTGTGCAAACCTCTGCAGAGTGTACAGACTAATCATGATTAGCCGTGTCACCGGTTATGGACAACTTGAGTATCTAGAAGTGAATTATCGGTTGATCTCGTCACTCTTTTTAATCAAATTATTGGGTTACTAATAACTTGGGAATTTTGGGATTGAGTTGGAGGAACCTTCTCAATAATGGCATTTTAATTTAGTAGTAAATAAAAATTTATTCCTTTGTTGTAGGGTAAAATTGGCTTTATGCAAAAATTAAACTTAGAGCCTCCACCAGCTAAATTTGCATATAGAGATAGTCTTTTTTCATTATTGTTCTATGGTGTGTAATTGCCAGCATATTCCATGTGCTGACCTACACGGCTGCAACGTGTCATGTTGCAGACTTTTCCGACGAGGATTAAAGGTGCGATAGGTCATTGTTCTGCACTCAATTTGCCGTGGAGTTGGATGGACTCATTTACCTTCAATGCTTCCATAGTTATTTATTTTAGATGGCCTTTGGCCATATTATTGTAATAAATACTCTTTTGAGGATCTCGATGTAATAAAGTGTGTGATTGAACTCTGTTATAATTCCTCGAGTACTGTGTGTGTCAGCATATTGAGCCAGGGATGACACTTAAGCACAGAGACTTCGATCCATTTGGGTCGGGTCGCTACAAGATGGTATCAAAGCCAGGTTGATTGTAGGACACGACCACTAGGAAATGGAAAGCCATAGGAAGAAAACTCTATTTTACGACTTCCTTAAATATCAGTTGGTCTATACTCTTCTCTATTCATTTCTATCTCTTCTCCACTTCAATAAAATAGTTGTCGAACCTCATCACCAAGTTGCTCAGCCCGATGAGACCATGACCTATGAAGAGATCATTGACGAAGAAGAAAAGGCTAGAGTTGACTTTGATTTGAGAAGATTTAGTTCAGACCACCACTACCAAGTTGAGTCCAATGAATGATTGCGGTAGTATGAAGAGATCATATCTCTTGTGGATATGACCTTACCTGTAGGTTTTTGCTTGTGTGGTGTGATCTGTGTAAATTGTTTGATTTGAAATTTTCTTGCTATCATAAGCATATGGGTAGTGATTTTTCTTATTAGGCCTTTATTCTATTCTAATTTCTCATCCAATCTAAACGGGACAGATGCCTCCAAGACGTGACCCGGAATTCCCACCGGAACTTACCTAGTTGATCCAGAACCAGAATGCCCTCATGCAGCTACTCATCCAGAATCAGAACCAGAACAACAACAACCCACCGCCACCATCCCCGGTCGACAACCTTACCCGTTTCCTAAGGTTGAATCCATCAGTGTTCTCTAGCAGCACGGAGCCGATCGTTGCAGATGACTGGCTTCGCAAGATCGGAAGAGAGCTGACCACCGCAGGATGCACTGACATTGAGAAGGTGCGCTTTGCCGCACATCAACTGGATGGACCAGCAGCCTCGTGGTGGGAGAATTACACCACCACATTCCCCATAGCCAATGTGACTTGGGATTAGTTCCAGCAGGCGTTCCGTACCCCACATGTTTCAGCCGGAGCTATGAGTCTGAAGAAGCCTGAGTTCCACAACTTACACCAGGGAAATCGTTTTGTTGGTGATTATGTGGAGGAATTCAGCAAGTTATCCAGGTATGCTCCCGGAGACGTGGCTGATGATGTGATACGTCTCCGTCGTATCTATAATTTTTGATCGTTCCATGCCAATATTATTCACTTTCATATAATTTTTGGCAACTTCTTATATTATTTTTGGGACTAACATATTGATCCAGTGCCCAGTGCCAGTTCCTGTCTGTTGCATGTTTTTTGTTTCCCAGAAACCCAATATCAAACGGAGTCCAAACGGGAAAAAATGGACAGGGATTTGTTTTGGAATATTTATGATTTTTGGGAAGTAAAATCAACGCGAAACGGTATCCGAGGTGGGCACGAGGTAGGGGGGCGCGCCCTCCCCCTAGGCGCGCCCCTGGCCCTCGTAGTCCACCAGCAAGGCGGTTGATGCTCTTCTTCTGGCTCAAGAAAGCTAATTTTATGAGAAAGATCTGGGCGAAAGATTCACCCCAATCGGAGTTACGGATCTCCAGATATAAAGGAAACGGTGAAGGGGTAGAATCAGCCAACGCAGAAACAGAGAGATAGATCCAATCTCGGAAGGGCTCTCACCCCTCCCAAGCCATGGGAGCCAAGGACCAGAGGGGAAACCCTTCTCCCATCTAGGGAGGAGGTCAAGGAACAACAAGAAGAAGGGGGGCTCTCTCCCCCTTGCTTCCGGTGGCGCCGGCCGGAGCGCTACCGGGGGCCATCATCATCATCGCGATCTTCACCAACACCGCCGTCATCTTCACCAACATCTCCACCAACTCTTCCTCCCTCTATGCAGCGGTGTAACCTCTCTCTTACACGCTATAATCTCTACTTAACATGATGCTCAATGCTATATATTATTCCCGAATGATGTATGGATATCTTATGATGTTTGAGTAGATCTGTTTTGTCCTAATGGCTATTTGATGATCGTGATTGGTTTGAGTTGTATGTTTTATTATTGGTGCTGTCCTATGGTTCCCTCTGTGTCGTGCCAGCGTGAGGGATTCCCGCTGTAGGGTGTTGCAATACGTTCATGATTCGCTTATAGTGGGTTGGTGAGTGACTGAAACACAAACCCGAGTAAGAGGGATTGTTGCGTATGGGATAAAGGGGACTTGATACTTTAATGCTATGGTTGGGTTTTACCTTAATGAATCTTTAGTGGTTGTGGATGCTTTCTAGAGTTTCAATCATAAGTGCATATGATCCAAGTAGAGAAAGTATGTTAGTTTATGCCTCTCCCTCAAATAAAATTGCAATAATGATTACCGGTCTAGTTATCGATTGCCTAGGGACAAATAACTTTCTCGTGACAACAAGCTTTTTACTTTTACTAGTTTAGTTGTGTCTTTATCTAAACAGCCCCTAGTTTATGTTTACGCTCTCTTTATTATCTTGCAAACCTATCCAAAAACACCTACAAAGTACTTCTAGTTTCATACTTGTTTCCGATAAAGCGAACGTCAAGCGTGCGTAGAGTTGTATTGGTGGTCGATAGAACTTGAGGGAATATTTATTCTACCTTTAGCTCCTCGTTGGGTTCTACACTCTTACTTATCGAAAACTATTGCGATCCCCTATACTTGTGGGTTATCAAGACCTTTTTCTGGCGCCGTTGCCGGGGAGTCATAGCGTGGGGTGAATATTCTCGTGTGTGCTTGTTTGCTTTATCACTAAGTAATTTTTATTTGTTGTTCTTAGTTGTTCTCTATCTTTAGTTATGGATATGGAACAAAAAAACCAAAAAAATTAGGTGTACTTGCTACTCATGAGGATGGGGTAACACCTAAAACCCCCGATTCTCATCATGAGAAAAAAAAATTGTACTACTTTGATAATCCTGAGAAAACCCCATTCAACTTTATAATGGGATTAACGTTGGATCGACGTGAATACTTTAGGGATTATCGCTCGACATAAAAAGGAAAACTTTTATGGGATCAAATTAATATGTTGAAGTGGTATGCTAGACAACTATGCTCGGAATATGATTATACTTGTTGCTCTAGGTTGAATGCTCCACACCTCCCCTTTTCATGCAAATTTAATGATACTGAAACCTTGGCTTCTTATGCTGGAGGTATATATTATTACTATGATGTGGAACAAATAGAAGAATTTGTTGCTTTTATGGGTGCTTATGAAATTGAATCCATGTTTAAAGAGTTTGAGGATTTTGATGATGCTTGTTATAGATCTGAAAATTTAGCTATCCTCAAATATTGCTATGAGAATTATAAATACAATTACGAAATTAATGCACTTATTAAGAAAGTCTCCGCTGTCCAAGAAGAGACTAATATTTTGCAGGAATCTATGGAAGAAGAAATTGATGAAACTATGAGCTCATTGGATGAAAAAGATGATGAGGAGAGCGAAGAACAAAAGGAGGAAGAGCGGATTAGCTACCCGTGCCCACCTTCTAATGAGAGTAACCCTCCAACTCATACATTATTTAATTCCCCTTCATGCTTACCGAAGGATGATTGCTATGATGATTGCTATGATGATTGCTATGATCTCTTGAATTTGCTTGAAATATCCCTTTTTGATGCTGCTTGCTATGCTTGTGGCCAAGATGCCAATATGAATTATGCTTATGGAGATGAACTTGCTATAGTTCCTTATGTTAAACATGAAATTGTCACTATTGCACCCACACATGATAGTCCTATTATCTTTTTGAATTCTCCCGACTACACTAGATCGGAGAAGCTTGCACTTATTAAGGATTATATTGATGGGTTGCCTTTTACCGTTGCACATGATGATTTTGATAGATATAATATGCATGTGCTTGCTGCTCCTACTTGCATTTATTATGAGAGAGGAACTCTATCTCCGCCTCTTTATGTTTCACATACTATGAAATTGCAAGAAACTGCTTATACTATGCATTGGCCTTTACTATGTGTGCATGAATTGTTCTTTTATGACATGCCGATGCATAGGAAGAGAGTTAGACTTCGTTGTTGCATGATATATGTTAATTTGTGCTCACTACTAAATTACAAATCATTGTTAATTAAGATTGGCTTTGATATACCTTGGGATCCGGGTGGATCCATTACTTGAGCACTATATGCCTAGCTTAATGGCTTTAAAGAAAGTGCTGCCAGGGAGACAACCCGTAAGTTTTAGAGAGTCATTTATTTCTGTTGAGTGCTTTCATATAGTTTAAAAACAAAAAAATAAAGAGGGGAACCTAAAAACTTTTCAAAAAGGAAAGTGAAAGTGAGAGAGACAAGCATTGTTGAAGTGGGAGAGCTCCTTGAACTTTGTTCATGCTCACGGAAACTTTGTGAATCTTAATTACAGAAACTTTTCATCAAAAATAATTATCCCCTTGTATAATTCCATTGTATTATAAAAATAATGTGCCAAGGTTTGCCTTTAGGATGTTTACAATGCTTGTTGGTTTGTACGGTGCAGGACAGAAACTTTGGCTGTAGTGCGATCTTACATTTTTAACTGGAATGTCAATTGGTTCTGATTCCTTTTGCACTGTCTTGCTGTACAACTTGTTTATTTTTCCTAATTTTTGTAGAATTTTTGTGGTACCAGAAGTATGGTGGATGTTCAGATTGCTACAGATTGTTCTGTTTTTGACTGATTCTGGTTTTGATGCATAGTTTGCTTGTTTTGATGAATCTATCAATTTATATCAGTGGATTAAGCCATGAAAAAGTTATATTACAGTAGATACAATGCAGAAAAAATATGAATTGGTTTGCTACAGTACTTAGAGTAGTGATTTGCTTTATTATACTAATGGATCTTACCGAGTTTTCTATTAAAGTTTTGTGTGGATGAAGTGTTCGATGACTGAGAAGGTTTCGATGTGAGAAGAAGGAAGAGAGGCAAGAGCTCAAGCTTGGGGATGCCCGAGGCACCCCAAGTAAATATTCAAGGAGACTCAAGCGTCTAAGCTTGGAGATGCTAGGGAGGCATCCCCTCTTTCTTCAACAAGTATCGGTATGTTTTCGGATTCGTTTCATTCATGTGATATGTGCAAGTCTTGGAGTGTCTTTTGCATTTAGTTTTCATTTTTCTTTTATGCACCATGCTGGTATGAGTTGTCCTAAAAAAATAAAAGGGGCAATGTTACTATCCTTTTTCCACACTTGTGCTTCAAAGTAGCACCATGTTCTTCATATGGATTGTCTCCTATGTTGTCACTTTCATATACTAGTGGGAATTTTCATTATAGAACTTGGCTTGTATATTCCAACGATGGGCTTCCTCAAATGCCCTAGGTCTTCATTAGCAAGCAAGTTGGATGCACACCCACTTAGTTTCTTTTGTTGAGCTTTCATACATTTATAGCTCTTAGTGCATCCGTTACATGGCAATCCCTACTCCTCACATTGACATCAATTGATGGGCATCTCCATAGCCCGTTGATTAGCCGCGTCGATGTGAGACTTTCTCCCTTTTTGTCTTCTCCACATAACCTCCATCATTATATTCTATTCCACCTATAGTGCTATATCCATGGCTTGCGCTCATGTATTGCATGAGAGTTGAAAAAGCTGAAGCGCGTTAAAAAGTATGAACCAATTGCTCGGCTCTTCATCAGGGTTGTGCATGATGGGGGAATTTTGTGTGACGAAAATGAAGCATGGCCAAACTGTATGATTTTGTAGGGATAAGCTTGCTTTGGCCTTGTTGTTTTGAAAAGACATGATAGCTTTATTGGTACGCTCGAAGTATTATTGCTTCTATGTCAAATGATAGACTATTGCCTTGAGTCACTTGTGTCTTAATATTCATGCCATGATTAGACATAAGATCAAGATTATGCTAGGTAGCATTCCACATCAAAAATTATCTTTTTTATCATTTACCTACTCGAGGACGAGCAGGAATTAAGCTTGGGGATGCTGATATGTCTCCGTCGTATCTATAATTTTTTATCGTTCCATGCCAATATTATTCACTTTCATATACTTTTTGGCAACTTTTTATATTATTTTTGGGACTAACATATTGATCCAGTACCCAGTGCCAGTTCCTGTCTATTGCATGTTTTTTGTTTCGCAGAAACCCAATATCAAACGGAGTCTAAACGGGGAAAACGTACGGAGATTTTTTTTGGAATATTTATGATTTTTGGGAAGTAAAATCAACGCGAAACAGTATCCGATGTGGGCACGAGGTAGGGGGCACGCCTTACCCCCCCAGGCGCGCACCTGGCCCTCGTGGTCCACCCGTAAGGCGGTTGATGCTCTTCTTCTGGCGCAAGAAAGCTAATTTTATGAGAAAGATCTTGGCGAAAGATTCACCCCAATCGGAGTTACGGATCTCCAGATATAAAGGAAATGGTGAAGGGGTAGAATCAGCCAACGCAGAAACAGAGAGAGATAGATCCAATCTCAGAGGGGCTCTCGCCCCTCCCAAGCCATGGGAGCCAAGGAACAGTGGGGAAACCCTTCTCCCATCTAGGGAGGAGGTCGAAGAAGAAGAAGAAGGGGGGCTCTCTCCCCCTTGCTTCCGGTGGCGCTGGAGCGCTGCCGGGGGCCATCATCATCATTGCGATCTTCACCAACACCGCCGCCATCTTCACCAACATCTCCACCAACTCTTACTCCCTCTATGCAGTGGTGTAACCTCTCGCTTACCCGCTGTAATCTCTACTTAAACGTGGTGCTCAACGCTATATATTATTCCCCAATGATGTATGGCTATCTTATGATGTTTGAGTAGATCTGTTTTGTCCTAATGGCTATTTGATGATCGTGATTGGTTTGAGTTGTATGTTTTATTATTGGTGCTGTCCTATGGTGCCCTCCATGTCGCGCAAGCGTGAGGGATTCCCGCTGTAGGGTGTTGCAATACATTCATGATTCGCTTATAGTGGGTTGGTGAGTGACTGAAACACAAACCCGAGTAAGAGGGATTGTTGCATATGGGATAAAGGGGACTTGATACTTTAATGCTATGGTTGGGTTTTACCTTAATGAATCTTTAGTAGTTGCGGATGCTTTCTAGAGTTCCAATCATAAGTGCATATGATCCAAGTAGACAAAGTATGTTAGCTTATGCCTCTCCCTCAAATAAAATTGCAATAATGATTACCGGTCTAGTTATCGATTGCCTAGGGAAAAATAACTTTCTCGTGACAACAAGCTTTTTTCTTTTACTAGTTTAGTTGTGCCTTTATCTAAACAGCCCCTAGTTTATGTTTACGCTCTCTTTATTATCTTGCAAACCTATCCAAAAACACCTACAAAGTACTTCTAGTTTCATACTTGTTTCCGGTAAAGAGAACGTCAAGCATGCGTAGAGTTGTATAGGTGGTCGATAGAACTTGAGGGAATATTTATTCTACCTTTAGCTCCTCGTTGGGTTCGACACTCTTAATTATCAAAAACTGTTGCGATCCCCTATACTTGTGGGTTATCATGATGCCGCTAAGCAGGAGAAATTTCTAGAGGGACTAAACGATGATCTGGGACTTCAGCTGACTGTGGCTACCTTTAACAATTATCAAGAGTTGGTCGACAAGACTCTCATTCTGGAAGGCAAGTAGCAGCAGGTGGAGAATCACAAGAGGAAGTACGGATAGGGAAAGTACAACTCTGGTATTCAGCAGAAGCCCCGCTATACCCCATACTCGAGAAATAATGGACCAGGATCTAGCAAGTATAGTGGACACACTCACCATAACCATGGAGGACATTCACATCATGGAGCGAATGGACACAATCATAATGGCCATAGGAATGGCAATGGGAATGGAGGAAACAACAATCAGCATCAGTCCAACCCTGCTACACTGCCAAAGAAGGATCTGAGCCACATTACCTGTTTCAAGTGCGGGAAAACCGGACACTACGCCACCGATTGCCCTGAGGTGAAGAACGGGAATGGAAATGGAAGCTCTGGAAAGAAGCCCAATCATTTCACTAGAGGTCAGGTGAATCGTGTCAATGTGGAGGAAGTTTATGACCAGCCTGACATCGTTGTTGGTAAGTTCTTGATTAATTCAATTACAGCCCTTGTTCTTTTCGACACTGGTGCATCGCATTCATTCATATCAAGGGGGTTTGTGGATAAGTTTAAGTTGCCGACCGCAGCCCTTAAGTCACCTATGTTAGTGAGTTCCCCAGGAGCAGATTATATGGCTAGTCGGGGATATTTTTAGTTGCCATTGACCATAGGGAGACACGTTTTTCCCACAGATCTCATCATCCTAGAATCACAAGGATTCGACGTAATTCTAGGCATGGACTGGCTATCCAAGTATGAAGGGAATATTGATTGTGCCAGTAAGTTGATTCTTCTCACCACCCCAAAGGGGAAACGGATCAAGTATGTGTCGAGGCATACGCCAAGGAGGACTCAAGTGAATTCTCTTTCGGGAGTTGTTCAGGAGGAAGTACCAGTTGTGAAGGATTATCCTGATGTATTTCCAGAGGAATTGCCCGGCATGCCACCGGATCGGGACATAGAGTTTTTGATCAAATTGTTACCAGGCACCGGACCAATATCCAAGAGACCGTACCGGATGCCCGCAAATGAACTGGAGGAAATTAAGAAGCAGATTAAGGAATTATTGGAGAAAGGTTATATTCGACCGAGTTCATCACCTTGGGGAGCCCCAGTGCTTCTAGTTGAGAAGAAGGATGGAACCTTGAGAATGGTTGTAGATTATCGTGCGCTAAACAAGGTGACGATTAAGAACAAGTACCCTCTGCCAATGATCAATGATTTGTTTGACCAGCTACAAGGAGCAAAAGTTTTCTCCAAGATTGATCTTCAATCAGGATATCACCAGCTGAAGATTCGAGAACAGGACATACCCAAGACAACCTTTACCAAGAGATATGGGCTTTATCATTATAGGGTCATGTCTTTTGGTTTGACTCATGCCCCTGCCTATTTTATAAGTATGATGAATAAGGTATTCATGGAGTTCTTGGATAAGTTTGTTGTGGTATTCATTGATGACATATTGATTTACTTGAAGAACGAAGAAGAACACAAGGAACATTTGCGCTTGGTTCCCGAGAAGCTCAGGGAACATCAACTTTACACAAAGTTCAGCAAGTGCAAATTCTGGTTGAAGGAAGTTGGATTTCTCGAACATTTTATATCAGGAGAAGGAATAGCAGTAGACCCCTCCAAGGTTGAAGCCGTCACTGAATGGAAGGCACCCACCTCAGTCGGAGAGATTCGCAGTTTTCTTGGACTCGCGGGATATTATCGGAGGTTTATTGAGAATTTCTCCAAGATCGCGAAGCCCATGGTGGAGTTATTGAAGAAATACACTAAGTTTGTTTGGACCAACGAATGCAAGTCCAGTTTCCAGAGCTAAAGAAACGTTTGGTCACAGCCCCAGTGCTAATTCTTCCGAATATACGCAAGGATTTCCAAGTATATTGCAACGCTTCTCGTCAGGGACTTGGAGGTGTTCTTATGCAAGAAGGAAGAGTTGTTTCATATGCCTCACGTCAGCTTTGACCTCATGAACGGAATTATGCCACACATGATTTGGAGTTAGCAGCCGAAGTGCACGCACTCAAGACCTGGAGACATTTTCTTATTGGAAATAGGTGTGATGTTTACACGGATCACAAGAGTTTGAAATACATCTTCACGCAAAAGGAGTTGAACCTCAGGCAGAGAAGATGGTTGGAGCTCATAAAGGATTATGGCATGAAATTGCACTATCACCCAGGAAAGGCCAATGTTGTGGCAGATGCATTGAGCCGCAAGAGTTATGTCAATACCCTCACAGCAGGAGGATTACCTCAGGAGTTAATTGATGATCTCAGAGATCTTCGATTGGAGATAGTACCACGAGGTTTTGTTGCCACAATGGAAATTCAATACACTTTGTTGGGAAAGATCCGAGAAGCCCAGAAGTTAGACAAAGGCATTGCGGAGATAAAGGGAAGGATGAACCAAGGGAAGGCAGAAGGATTTCATGAGGATGAACATGGAACCTTATGGTTTGAGCAGCGTATTTACGTGCCAAATGACCCAGAGATCAGGAAATTGATTCTTCAGGAGGCTCATGATTCGCCTTATACAATACACCTGGGCAACACCAAGATGTATTTGGACTTGAAGGAAAATTTCTGGTGAACAGGTATGAAGAAGGATATTGCCGAGTATGTCGCAGTATGTGACGTATGTCAGAGGGTTAAGGCAGAGCACCAGAAACCAGCAGGATTACTTCAGCCCTTGCCGATACCAGATTGGAAGTCGGACAAGCTTGGCATGGACTTCATTACAAGATTACCCAGGACCCGATCAGGCTATGATTCTATTTGGGTAGTGGTTGATCGCTTGACTAAGGTAGCTCACTTCATCCCCGTGAAAACCACATATACAAGTGCTAAGTTAGCCAAGATATACATGACCAGGATCGTATGTCTGCATGGAGTTCCGAGGACCAGCATATCAGATAGAGGAACAAAATTTACCTCAAAGTTTTGGCATCAGTTACATGAAACTTTGGGTACCAAGCTGGAGTTCAATACAACTTTTCATCCGCAGATAGATGGGGAGACCGAGAGAGTCAATCAGATTCTGGAGGACATGTTGAGAGCTTGTGCGCTAGATTATGGATCTAGTTGGGATGATAATTTTCCTTACGCAGAGTTCTCATATAACCAGCTATCAAGCTAGTTTGAAAATGGCCCCTTTCGAAGCTTTGTACGGAAGGAGGTGCAGGACACCATTGATGTGGGATGAAGTTGGAGACCATAAATTATTCGGACCAGATTTAATTAGAGATTCAGAGGAGAAAGTCAAGCTGATCCGCGACAGACTCAAGGTAGCCCAATCCAGAAAGAAGAGTTATGCCGATACTAAATGCAAGGAGGTAACCTATGAAGTCGGAGATAGAGCATATCTACGTGTGTCGCCACTTCGAGGAGTTAAACGACTTGGAGTCAAAGGAAAGTTAGCACCACAGTTTGTGGGGCCGTACAGAGTTTTAGAACGCATGGGTGAAGTTGCCTACAAGTTGGAATTACCAGAAGCCTTGTCAGGAGTTCATGATGTGTTTCGCGTTTCCCAGTTGAAGAAGTGCCATGTAGAGATGGCTGATATTCCTCAAAGAGATACAGTGCCACTGGAGGCCATACAGTTGGATAGTTGTAACGCCCCAGATACAACTTTCCATATTCGTAACTCCAACTCTTGCCTTTTCCGGAGATGTGATATATTATTTCCTTCGTGGTTGGATTTTTGTCTTTCGTTTTGCATTTTATTCATGTCTTGCATTTCATCTCATTGCATCATTTGCATTGCATCATGTCATCAGGCAACCTTTTTTAAACTTAGCTAAATAAATTGCATAGATCGTTGATCTATTTAAATCGAGGGATTCACATGGTGATTTCTCTTTATAACATATCCTCTCGATATTTAGGGAGTTATAATAAATATTCCATTAGTTTGGAATTAACCGCAACCCACTTGCAATTTAATTTTCATGCCTTTTGCTTCAAGTTCTTTCTCCATAATTCTTTCTCCATTTATCGAGGATCCTCCTAAATTCTCAACATTTTTGAACACTTCTAAATCCTAGTCCTTGTTCAAACCATTTGAATTAAATTCAAATGACTTTGAATTTAATTCTTGCAATCTTGCCCACTCCATTTTCTTGGGTCAAGCTCATTTTTTATGAGTCCGGAAGAATAATCCCCAGGTCCAACTTCTTTCCCTAACCCTCTTTTTTATTTTCTTCTCTCTAATTCTTTTCTGTTAAAGAAAGTATGAGAGAGAGAGGAGAGAGACAGCCCAGGCCGGCCCATTAACCCAGCCAGCCCACCTAAACCTATAACCCTAGCCGATCGAGAGCCCCAGCCCCAATCGATCCCCACCTCTTGATCTCTTCCTCTCGTTCCCTCTGCCCACCGCCAGGCACCCACGCGTCGCGCCCTCGTCTCGACCCCTTGCGTCTCGCCGCGCCTCCTTCTGCTGTCGGCCATCCCCATGGCCTCGAGGAACCCCGAGCTCCACCTCTGCGGCGACTCCCTTGTCCCCGCCATCCTTCTCCTCCGTCGGGGCCTCTTCCTTCGAGCACCCTAACCCGCTCAGCCCCACCGCCGCTCTCACATCCGTGTGCCCCATGAGATGCACCGTCTGCCGCCATGGCCTAGCACCTCCCCATCGACCACCAGAGCCCGCTGCCGCCGCCACCGGATCTGGATGGGCCTCACCAGGGTCCTCCCCTGCCGCCGCCTTGGTCCCTGCCGGAGCTCCTCCGCCCGTCATAGACAGTAGCTGGAGCTCCTTGCCGCATCGCTGCCATGCCCAATCGCTTGCCTGACCGCGACCACCACCTGAACTTGCTGCTCCGCCCACACGCGTGCCTCACGCGTTGACTGCGACCAGCTCCATGCCCGAGCGAGCACGCTCCTGATCCCGATGCCCAGCGTCGCCCAAGTCTCGTATGTTTTCCCTGCAAGCCAAGACCCCCTCAAGTTCGCCAAGTACCTCTATGTGCGCGCTCGCCAAGTACCTGACCCGGACGCGCCAAGTTCGGGTACCCATGTCGGGTGTTTTCTGCCGCCAAGTACCACGACTGCAGCTGGTGTGCATTTTATCAAGTCCGACTACGGCAATACGATGAGATGCCAAGTACCGCTATGTCCGGAGACCTCGGATCCATCAAGTCCAACAACGACTTTGTACAACTACTTCCACGACATCCGTGAACCACTACTTCCACTACTGCCGCAAGAACGACTACTTCCACTACGGCCAGTGTAACACTACTTCCTTCGTTGAACTCGACCCGCTCCGAAACACACGCTTCGAAGGTATAAACCCGAGACAACGCCCGCGAACGAATGCATGTGTGTTGTATGAGATGCTCGTGTTTGCACCGTGTCCAAGTTGTCATTGCACGTTCCTCCTTGGTTGCCATGCCGTCGACCCGTGGGAAACCCGGTATCCGGGACCACCCCACCATCCTTGCATGATCCGTTCATCCTCACTTTCTCTTGCACCGACATCTCGATGAGTGGTCGGATCACCGGAATGTTGCCGTGGCACCATTTCCGTTGTAGTTGTCGTGACACCCCGTTTGTTCCGTCATTGCGACCAAATGCTTCATAACATGCTCATGTCAACATTTTCATAAATGGCATAAAACTTGCATATGTCATCCGCATCATGATAACAACATTTAAAATGTTTAAAATTGTTGTTGCATTAAATTGGTAAATAACATGAGGATTTACCATAATTGTTGTTTGATGTTTCCGGCCTCATTTAAACTTGCCTAAATAGTTAGTTTAATTACGCCTCACCTCTTGCCATGTTTAACAACATTTAATATTGTTTGGTAGCTTAAATGAGCTCCACTTAACTTGTAGTATTGTTTGTTGCACTTTGCCATGCCATGCCTCATTAAACCATACATGCATCACACTTGATTGTGCATCATGCCATGATTATGCTTGGTTGTTTACCATGATGTTTCCTTCTTTCCGGTTGTGCTTCTTATCGTTAGTTCCTGTTTCGTTGCGATCGTGAGGATTCGCTTGGCTACGCTTGGTTCGTCTTCGCCCGCTCATATTCTTCATGGACTCGTTCTTCTTCCTAGCGGGATTTCAGGCAAGATGACAGTCACCTTGGATCTCACTACTATCATTGCTATGCTAGTTGCTTCATTCTATCGCTTTGCTGCGCCACCTATCACTTGTTCTTCAAGCCTCCCAAATTGCCATGTCAGCCTCTAACTTTTTCACCCTTCCTATCAAACCGTTGTTTGGCTATGTTACCGCCTTTTGCTCAGCCCCTCTTATAGCATTGTTAGTTGCAGGTGAAGTTGAAGATTGCTCCATGGTGGACAGGATTATGTTGGGATATCACAATATCTCTTATTTAATTAATGCATCTGTATACTTGGTAAAGGGTGGAAGACTCGGCCTTATGCCTGGTGTTTTGTTCCACTCTTGTCACCCTAGTTTCTGTCATATCGGTATTATGTTCCCGGATTTTGTGTTCCTTACGCGGTTGGGTGATTTATGGGACCCCCTTGACAGTTTGCTTTGAATAAAACTCCTCCGGCAAGGCCCAACCTTGGTTTTACCATTTTCCTCACCACCACCTATACCTTTCCCTTGGGTCGGCCAACCCGAGGGCCATCTTTATT
>NC_041393.1:91348555-91371204 GCF_002162155.2 Triticum dicoccoides | reverse complement strand
GGGCCAGTGCTTCTCTAAGTGCTAGTCCGAACCAGAGCCGTTTGCAGTGCCCCCTTAGGGAAACTTGAGGTCTGGTTTTAGTTGTACAGATTGCTCATCCGGTGTTGCCCTCAGAACGAGATATGTGCAGCTCCTATCGGGATGTCGGCACATCGGGTGGTCTTCCTAGTCTTGTTTTACCATTGTCGAAATGTCTTGTAAACCAGGATTCCGAGACTGATCGGGTCTTCCTGGGAGAAGGAATATCCTTCGTTGACCGTGAGAGCTTGTGATGGGCTAAGTTGGGACACCCCTGCAGGGTATAAACTTTCGAGAGTCGTGCCCGCGGTTATGTGGCAGATGGGAATTTGTTAATGTCCGGTTGTAGCTAACTTGACACTTGACTTAATTAAAACGCATCAACCGAGTGTGTAGCCGTGATGGTCTCTTCTCGGCGGAGTCCGGGAAGTGAACACGGCTTTGGGTTATGATCGACGTAAGTAGGAGTTCAGGATCACTTCTTGATCATTGTTAGCTTCACGACTGTTCTGTTGCTTCTCTTCTTGCTCTTATTTGCGTCTGTTAGACACCATATCATGCTTAGTCGCTGCTGCAACCTCACCACTTTACCCCTTCCTTACCCATTAAGCTTTGCTAGTCTTGATACCCATGGTAATGGGATTGCTGAGTCCTCGTGCCTCACAGATTACTACAACAACAGTTGCAGGTACAGGTTATGCGATGATCTTGACGCGAGAGCGATGTTGCTTATTTTGAAGTTCTTCTTCTGCTTCTTCTTCGATCAGGGGATAGGTTCCAGGTCGGCAGGCTGGGCTAGCAGGGTGGATGTCGTTTGAGTTTCTGTTTGTGTTCATCCGTAGACGGATGTTGCTCTTATGTATGATGTTGTATTCATGTGGCATTGTTTGCCTTGTATGTATCCCCATCTATTATGTAATGTTAATGTAATGATATCCACCTTGCAAAAGTGTATCAATATGGGGTTCTATCCTTGGTGGGACCTTCGAGTCTCTTTAGGATAGTATCGCATATTGGGCGTGACAAGTTGGTATCAGAGCCTCGACCGACCATAGGAGCCCCCTTGATTGTTGGTCGTTGTTGAGTCTAGAAGAAAACTATTTTGAGTCTTAGGATTATATATATCGGAGAGTAGGATTCTTTTTACTCCTCAGCCCCCTTCATCGCTCTAGTGAGGACTCTCGACGTAGATGTTTTGACTTTCCTCTCCTCAAATTTCACTAATTTTTTTTAGGATCTCGCGGGTATCTGTGGATCGTTCTGATATTCTTGTGACGAGAACATTGTTCTTGGTGCCTCCTGACATTTAGGGGTTGTGGCAGTGTCCCGGGGAGTTGAGCTCCGAGGTGTTGTCGTCACAATTTTATCGTTGCAGTTCTGGAATACCTGAGTTTTGCCGACATCGAAAATCTCTTTTATGTAGTTGTTGGTGAGATAACCTCGACGCCACCCAGTACTGGGGAGTTCGGGAGTATTGTCATAACTCGTATAACGGATGCTTTTCGAAGGTTGAGGTACACGATTTCCGGAGTTTTCTTGGTTATGTGTTGACGGATGGATACAACTGGATGTAGGGATTGTTAGTTTGGGTGAGATATATTGCTTCCCCTGTATCCCCAACACCAGATTGCATAACCAGAAAGTTTTGGGAGTTTTATAGGTGGGAATTCAAGTAGCTCCTAGAATATCTTTCCGACAGATGCTTGATATGGGATTGGGTAAATCTCTATCATATGTATTTGTTCTGGCTTATTTCTGCAAGCCAATCCTTTGTGTTGTTTTGAGTTGTGGTATTTGAGTTGCTTCAATGTCAAGTATTGATTCCATACCTTTCAAGCGGTGTTCTCATATTTCTATGGGAGTACTAATCCTTTTAATCATCGAGATTGTCATGCCAATTCTTTCCAACTGGTGTGCTTCCCTTCAAGTGGATCCGATCATTTCAACATTTGTGAGATCAATTCTAAGTTTTCTCAACGGTATCCATTTCATTCGTCCCCAAGTTCCCTTTGTTTTCCCGCCCTCCCACCCTTTTTCTTCAAGGACTTAGATTTCTTAATCATGTATCCTTTTATTTGTGAGAAGTCTCTTCATTCATTTCTTTCAATGTTCTTATCCGGTGATTTCCCATGAAGATGCTCAACAATTTCAAGTTCATCATCCTTCATTGTTGTTTCTTCTCTGGTGGATCCAATTCAAGCTTGTAGTGTTGATCATACTATTTTCCTCGTGTCAAATGCCTTCTCATGCCAGTGCACCTCTCAATCACTCACCTCTTGCTATTCATTTGTTCCAGAGTGTTGAAGAGATCTCAGAAGATTTGCGTTTCCATTCTTAATCCGTTCAAGCTATCTGGAGGTTGTTATCTCATTCAAGTCATTTAATTCAACCGGGGCAATCTCTCTTTTAAAAATCGTTCAACGGTGTTTCCTTTTGAGTAGGCCCATAACCCACAGGTCTTTTCCCAGGATCTTACCTGACTCTTCTAATTTTCTCGGAGCTATTCCCAAATTCTTTTCGAAGTTTGACGTAAGAATGAATTTCATCGGTCAGATGTTTTCCAAGATCAACTTCAAATTGTTTTTCATTGTTGGCTCAACCTCTTTGTTTTTTTTTCATTCTCCGGAGTATCTCAACAATTCATGGTGGTGTTTCTCGTCGTCATTCTCAGATTTTGAAGACCGAAGAAGAGTTCCTCTTAAATCCTTACCCGTTCTACCAAAGATGCATAGTTCAAGCTTGATGCCATCCTCTCGTACTTGTTTTTGATTGTGAGAATTCTTTTCACCCATTCGGAGCATTTCATGAGTTGTTTCCATTTCTTTCCTCCGAAGGCCATCATGTCATAATTCTTCATGCTCAGCGTGTAGCTATCATTCTCCAAATCTTACCGGTGAATCGTTCAAATAACCTCTAATCAGTTCATGGCCTCTTCGTTCTCATGTATCTAAATCCCCTCAAGTATCTTCATTCATTTTCCAATTCTTCCCAGTGAACTGTGCCTGTGCTAATTTCATTTTCAATTCTTACGGTGGTTCGTTCAAGATTCCTCTTCCTTTACTACCGTATCATTTCATTCGTTGTTTCCAATCCCACCGGTGGTCCCATCAATAACTTCTTCAAGTTGGCACTATATCTCTTTTCAATCCCTCAAGAAGAATAAGTAGTATGCCAAATCCGTTGCTTGTCATCAATTTAAATTGGTGAAGGATATGCATAACGTAATTCTTATTATTGTTTCATCCAAGTGATCTAGTTTCTTCTTTCCATCGTTGCTCATCATGTCACATTTCTCGGTTCAAGATGCTTCATCTTTTTTTTCGGAGTTCCAAGTTTTTCCGCATTATCTCGTCGCGAAGCTCCATCTAAATCATCGCAAGGCTTCACCTTGTGTTTTCAAGTTCTCTTTCTTTTTATCATCCTTTTATTACCGGAGTTCTTCATGGAGGCTCTACATGGTGGTTCATCAAGGATTCTTTTCATTCTTCAATTGTTCTTCAAGATTTCTCTTGAAGTTATGACCCGCCAAGCTATACTCTAAAAATAAACATGGTGCCCAACACATGTTTTGTTTTGAGGAGTTCAAGCATTCTTCATCTTGCATCCGAAGTGCAGTTCTTTCTATCTCATCTTTTAAGATGGTGTTATATCATTCTTGACAATTTTTATTCATGTTTCACGATTCACATGTTGTCAAGAATGAGGTATTTTAAATCCATTAATCTCTTTGTTGGATTTATCTTGTGTCATAATTCACCTAAAGCTTTCCCTAAGGAATGTTGATAATTATGGTAATATCAATGATTCGAGTTTTCTCCTATCCTCTCGGCGAAAGAAGTTTTCATCTCTTCTTTGATCTCAAGCAAGCAATTGTTTTTTGTTAGTGGCAGAATTTCACCTCAAGTGTTGAGATGTTTCAATAAGCCCACTACAAGCTTATTCGTTTCGTTGTTGGTTTTCCAACAACTCCGTTATAACCTTCTTGGAAGGGTGCTTTCCAAGCTCATTTGTGATAGAAGTTGGCATTTTCTTCTCCATTCTATTATTCCAATGATCTATCTTCTATTCTTTCTTCCGGAGGCATTGTGATGTTGCTCTTTTCACTCATCATCTCGATTTGTGAGGATCGTGTTCTTTTCGTGCTTAGCCATTTAACTGGAGTGTCATGTCCTCTTTCCAAGTTCTTCCCGTTTTGTCAAGTTTTGCTTCTCTTTTCTACCGGAGTGCTGCCTGCATTCTTTCGTTCTTGTTCCTTGTTTATCTCGTTTCAACCAGAGTGGGTTCAATTCCTTCTTGTCCATTGTACTCGTCATTCATAGCTTTGCAACCTCCAAGGTTCAAATGGTGTTCCTTGTTTCTATTTTCTATCGCAGTGCTCTCAATTGTGTTCAACTCTGCTGTGTTCTTCTTTCAAGTTTTCAACCTCTCAAGGATTGTGGTTTCACTCATTCGTCAAAGAAGCAACTTAGTTTTACCTCTTATCTTCCTCTTCATTTTCCCTCCGGTGCCATCCTAGATCTCGGGACGAGATCCTCTCATAGTGGTGGAGTGTTGTAACGCCCCAGATACAACTTTCCATATTCGTAACTCCAACTCTTGCCTTTTCTGGAGATGTGATATATTTATTTCCTTCGTGGTTGAGTTTTTGTCTTTCGTTTTGCATTTTATTCATGTCTTGCATTTCATCTCATTGCATCATTTGCATTGCATCATGTCATCAGGCAACCTTTTTTAAACTTAGCTAAATAAATTGCATAGATCGTTGATCTATTTAAATCGAGGGATGCACATGGTGATTTCTCTTTATAACATATCCTCTCGATATTTAGGGAGTTATAATAAATATTCCATTAGTTTGGAATTAACCGCAACCCACTTGCAATTTAATTCTCATGCCTTTTGCTTCAAGTTCTTTCTCCATAATTCTTTCTCCATTTATCGAGGCTCCTCCTAAATTCTCAACATTTTTGAACACTTCTAAATCCTAGTCCTTGTTCAAACCATTTGAATTAAATTCAAATGACTTTGAATTTAATTCTTGCAATCTTGCCCACTCCATTTTTCTTGGGTCAAGCTCATTTTTATGAGTCCGGAAGAATAATCCCCAGGTCCAACTTCTTTCCCTAACCCTCTTTTTTCTTTTCTTCTCTCTAATTCTTTTCTGTTAAAGAAAGTATGAGAGAGAGAGGAGAGAGACAGCCCAGGTCGGCCCATTAACCCAGCCAGCCCACATAAACCTATAACCCTAGCCGATCGAGAGCCCCAGCCCTGATCGATCCCCTCCTCTTGGTCTCTTCCTCTTGTTCCCTCTGCCCGCCGCCAGGCACCCACGCGCCACGCCCTCGTCTCGACCCCTTGCGCCTCGCCGCGCCTCCTTCTGCTGCCGGCCATCCCCATGGCCTCGAGGAACCCCGAGCTCCACCTCTGCGGCGACTCCCTTGTCCCCGCCATCCTTCTCCTCCGTCGGGGCCTCTTCCTTCGAGCACCCCAAGCCGCTCAGCCCCACCACTGCTCTCGCATCCATGTGCCCCACGAGCCGCTCCTTCCGTCGCCATGGCCTAGCGCCTCTCCGTCGACCACCAGAGCCCGCTGCCGCCGCCACCGGATCTGGATGGGCCTCACCAGGGTACTCCCTGCCACCGCCTTGGTCCCTGCCGGAGCTCCTCTGCGCGTCATAGACAGTAGCTGAAGCTCCTTGCCGCATCACTGCCGTGCCCCGTCGCTCGCCTGACCGCGACCACCACCTGAACTTGCTACTCCGCCCGCACGCGTGCCTCATGCGTTGACTTCGACCAGCCCCATGCCCGAGCGAGCACGCTCCTGATCCCGATGCCCAGCGTCGCCCAAGTCTTGTATGTTTTCCCTGCAAGCCAAGACCCCCTCAAGTTCGCCAAGTACCTCTACGTGCGCGCTCGCCAAGTACCCGACCCGGACGCGCCAAGTTCGGGTACCCACGTCGGGTGTTTTCTGCCGCCAAGTACCACGACTGCAGCCGGTGTGCATTTTATCAAGTCCGACTACGGCAATACGATGAGATGCCAAGTACCGCTATGTCCGGAGACCTCGGATCCGTCAAGTCCAACAACGACTCTGTACAACTACTTCCACGACGTCCGTGAACCACTACTTCCACTACCGCCGCGAGAACAACTACTTCCACTACGGCCCGTGTACCACTACTTCCTTTGTTGAACTCGACCCGCTCCGAAATGCACGCTTCGAAGGTATAAACCCAAGACAACGCCCGCGAATGAATGCATGTGTGTTGTATGAGATGCTTGTGTTTGCACCGTATCTGAGTTGTCATTGCACGTTCCTCCTTGGTTGCCATGCCGTCGACCCGTGGGAAACCCGGTATCCGGGACCACCCCACCATCCTTGCATGATCCGTTCATCCTCACTTTCTCTTGCACCGACATCTTGATGAGTTGTCGGATCACCGGAATGTTGCCGTGGCACCATTTCCGTTGTAGTTGTCGTGACACCCCTTTTGTTCCGCCATGGCGACCAAATGCTTCATAACATGGTCATGTCAACATTTTCATAAATGGCATAAAACTTGCATATGTCATCCGCATCATGATAACAACATTTAAAATGTTTAAAATTGTTGTTGCATTAAATTGCTAAATAACATGAGGATTTACCGGAATTATTATTTGATGTTTCTGGCCTCATTTAAACTTGCCTAAATAGTTAGTTTAAGTATGCCTCACCTCTTGCCATGCTTAAACGAGATTAAACTAAATATGTCAATGTGGTGTTTTGTCAATATGCAACTCGTTGCATATTGAGCGCCACTTAACTTGTAGTATTGTTTGTTGCACTTTGCCATGCCATGCCTCATTAAACCGGACATGCATCACACTTGATTGTGCATCATGCCATGATTATTCTTAGTTGTTTACCATGATGTTTCCTTTTTTCCGGTTGTGCTTCTTCTTGTTAGTTCCTGTTTCGTTGCGATCGTGAGGATTCGCTCGGCTACGCTTGGTTCGTCTTTGCCCGCTCGTCTTCTTCATGGACTCGTTCTTCTTCCTAGCGGGATTTTAGGCAAGATGACTGTCACCTTGGATCTCACTACTATCATTGCTATGCTAGTTGCTTCGTTCTATCGCTTTGCTGCGCTACCTATCACTTGTTCTTCAAGCCTCCCAAATTGCCATGTCAGCCTCTAACTTTTCCACCCTTCCTAGCAAACCGTTGTTTGGCTATGTTACCACTTTTTGCTCAGCCCCTCTTATAGTTGTTAGTTGCAGGTGAAGTTGAAGATTGCTCCATGGTGGACAGGATTATGTTGGGATATCACAATATCTCTTATTTAATTAATGCATCTATATACTTGGTAAAGGGTGGAAGACTCGGCCTTATGCCTGGTGTTTTGTTCCACTCTTGCCCCCCTAGTTTCCGTCGTATCGGTATTATGTTCACGGATTTTGCGTTCCTTACGCGGTTGGGTGATTTATGGGACCCCCTTGACAGTTCGCTTTGAATAAAACTCCTCCAGCAAGGCCCAACCTTGGTTTTACCATTTGCCTCACCACCACCTATACCTTTCCCTTGGGTCAGCCAACCCGAGGGTCATCTTTATTTTAGCCCCCCCCCCCGCCCGGGCCAGTTCTTCTCTAAGTGCTGGTCCGAACCAGAGCCCTTTGCAACGCCCCCTCAGGGAAACTTGAGGTCTGGTTTTAGTTGTACGGATTGCTCATCCGGTGTTGCCCTGAGAACGAGATATGTGCAGCTCCTATCGGGATGTCGGCGCATCGGGTGGTCTTGCTGGTCTTGTTTTACCATTGTCGAAATGTCTTGTAAACCAGTATTCCGAGACTGATCGGGTCTTCCTGGGAGAAGGAATATCCTTCGTTGACCTTGAGAGCTTGTGATGGGCTAAGTTGGGACACCCCTGCAGGGTATAAACTTTCGAGAGCCGTGCCTGCGGTTATGTGGCAGATGGAAATTTGTTAATGTCCAGTTGTAGATAACTTGACACTTGACTTAATTAAAACGCATCAACTGAGTGTGTAGCCGTGATGGTCTCTTCTCGGCGGAGTCCGGGAAGTGAACACGGTTTTGGGTTATGATTGACGTAAGTAGGAGTTCAGGATCACTTCTTGATCATTGTTAGCTTCACGACCATTCCGTTGCTTCTCTTCTCGCTCTTATTTGTGTATGTTAGCCACCATATCATGCTTAGTCGCTGCTGCAACCTCACCACTTTACCCCTTACTTACCCATTAAGCTTCGCTAGTCTTGATACCCATGGTAATGGGATTGCTGAGTCCTCGTGGCTCATAGATTACTACAACAACAGTTGTAGGTACAGGTTATGTGATGATCTTGACGCGAGAGCGATGTTGCTTATTTTGGAGTTCTTCTTCTGCTTCTTCTTCGATCAGGGGATAGGTTCCAGGTCGGTAGCCTGGGCTAGCAGGGTGGATGTCGTTTGAGTTTCTGTTTGTGTTCATCCGTAGTCGGATGTTGCTCTTATGTATGATGTTGTATTCATGTGGCACTGTTTGCCTTGTATGTATCCCCATCTATTATGTAATGTTGATGTAATGATATCCACCTTGCAAAAGTGTATCAATATGCGGTTCTATCCTTGGTGGGACCTTCGAGTCTCTTTAGGATAGTATCGCATATTGGGCGTGACAATAGTGATCTGACCTATGAGGAGAAGCCCGTCAAGATTCTCGAGACTGCAAGCAGGGTTATGATGTCTACTACACAACCTTCTTCTTGTAGACGTTGTTGGGCCTGCAAGTGCACAGGTTTGTAGGACAGTAGCAAATTTCCCTCAAGTGGATGACCTAAGGTTTATCAATCCGTAGGAGGCGTAGGATGAAGATGGTCTCTCTCAAACAACCCTGCAACCAAATAACAAAGAGTCTCTTGTGTCCCCAACACACCAAATACAATGGTAAATTGTATAGGTGCACTAGTTCGGTGAAGAGATGGTGATACAAGTGCAATATGGATGGTAGATAAAGGTATTTGTAATCTGAAATTATGAAAACATCAAGGTAACGAGCAATAAAAGTGAGCGCAAACGGTATTGCAATGATAGGAAACAAGGCCTAGGGTTCATACTTTCACTAGTGCAAGTTCTCTCAACAATAATAACATAGATAGATCATATAACAATCCCTCAACATGCAACAAAGAGTCACTCCAAAGCCACTAATAGCGGAGAACAAACGTAGAGATTATGGTAGGGTACCAAACCACCTCAAAGTTATTCTTTCGGATTGATCTATTAAAGAGTTCGTACTAGAATAACACCTTAATCACCTAGATACTCCATTGTCACCTCAAGTATCCGTGGGCATGATTATACGATATGCATCACACAATCTCAGATTCATCTATTCAACCAACACAAAGTACTTCAAAGAGTGCCCCAAAGTTTCTACCGGAGAGTCAAGAACGTGTGCCAACCCCTATGCATAGGTTCATGGGCGGAACCCGCAAGTTGGTCACCAAAACATACATCAAGTGGCACATGATATCCCATTGTTACCACAGATAAGCACGGCAAGACATACATCAAGTGTTCTCATAAAAGACTCAATTCGATAAGATAACTTCAAAGGAAAAACTCAATTCATCACAAGAGAGTAGAGGGGGAGAAACATCATAAGATCCAATTACAATAGCAAAGCTCAGGATACATCAAGATCGTGCCATAGAGGGAACACGAGAGAGAACACAAGAGAGAGAGAGAGAGAGAGAGAGAGATCAAACACATAGCTACTGGTACATACCCTCAGCCCCGTGGGTGAACTACTCCCTCCTCGTCATGGATAGCACTGGGATGATGAAGATGGCCACCGGTGAAGGATCCCCCCTCCGGCAGGGTGCCAGAACGGGCTCCTGAGAGGTTTTTGGTGGCTACAGAGGCTTGCGGCGGCGGAACTCCCAATCTATCTTGATATTCGATGTTTTTAGGGTACGTAGGCTAGTATAGGCGAAAGAAGTCGGACGGGAGGTGCTCGAGGGGCCCATGAGACAGGGGGCACGCCCAGTAGGGGGGGGCGCCCTCCTATCTCGTGGCTGCCTCGAGGATCTTCTGACGTGAACTCCAAGTCTCCAGGATCATATTCTTCCAAAAAATCACGTTGCCGAAGGTTTCATTCCGTTTGGACTCTGTTTGATATTCCTTTTCTTCGAAATACTGAAACAGGCAATAAAACAACAATATGGGTTGGGCGTCTGGTTAATAGGTTAGTCCCAAAAGTAATATAAAAGTGTATAATAAAGCCCATCATCATTCAAAACAGATAATAAAATAGCATGAATGCTTCATAAATTATAGATACTTTGGAGACGTATCAGCATCCCCAAGCTTAATTCCTACTCGTCCTCGAGTAGGTAAATGATAAAAGAAAGAATTTATGAAGTGTGAATGCTAGAGGTGCACAAGTTTGATCAATGATAATTTCAATCACCTTTTCTAGCATGATAACATGTCATAACAGTAGTTCATCTCATAAAACTTCTCACGATAAAGTAACAAGCAATTCACATGTCAAAGCATAGACCATAAACTTTCTTGAAAACTAGCAAACTTCATTCTCAGTCATCAAACAATTGCAATTCATCTTATTTTCAGGAATAGCAAACTCCACATACTCAACTATCATATAGTCTTCTACAATTGCTAACACTCACGCAATACTTGTGGTTATGAAGTTTTAATCGGACACTAAGAAAGATAGGGGCTTATAGTGTTGCCTCCAAACGTATTCACCTTTGGGTGATGTCAACAATAATAGTTCATTCTAACGTACATCCAATTGGATATATATATCAGGATCACCCTAACACAAAGTGCTTGCCAAAGGATAAAATGAAAAAGGGAAAGGTGAAGATCACCTTGACTCTAGCATAAAGTAAAAGACATAAAGTAAAAGATAGTCCCTTCGCAGAGGGAAGCAAAGGTTTCCATGCGCTTTTAGGGTTGGATACACAAAATCTTAATGCGAAAGAACGTCACTTTATATTGCCCCTTGTATATGGACCTTTATTATGCAATCTGTCGCTTTTATTGCTTCCATAACAAGTTAGTACAAAGCTTATTTTCTCCACACTAATAAGTCATGCATATTTAGAGAGCAATTTTTATTTCTTGCACCGATGACAACTTACTTGAAGGATCTTACTCAATCCATAGGTAGGTATGGTGGACTCTCATGGCAAAAACTGGGTTTAAGGATAATTGGAAGCACAAGCAGTATCTCTACTTGGTGCTAGGAGTTTTGGCTAGCATGAGGGGGAAAGGCAAGCTCAACATGTTTGAATGATCCATGACAATATACTTTACTGAGATGTGAGAAAACATAACCCATTACGTTGTCTTCCTTGTCCAACATCAACTCTTTAGCATGTCATACTTAATGAGTGCTCACAATTATAAAAGATTTCTAGGATAGTATATTTATATGTGAAATCTCCCTTCCTTCAATATTCTTTCATGAATTGTTCAAATGACCAATACAATGCTTGCTAACCGTCAATAAATATACAACCTCTACTTCTTAGATGTGAAGTCATTACTCCCCATGGGATAAGCAAATGAGACATATATAATTTCAGATTTATGACATTCAACTCATTCAACCATTTACTCATAGGATATAAGTGAAGCACACGAGTAAATGATAAACTACTCCAAAAAGATATAAGTGAAGATCAATGAGTAGCTAAATAATTATGTAACTATGCGAAGACTCTCTCTCATTTAAGAATTTCAGATCTTGGTATTGTATTCAAGCAGCAAGCAAAACAAAATAAAATGACATTGCAATGATAGCACAACTCATGTGAAGAAGCAAAAACTTAGGCTCAACCGATACTAACCGATAGTTGTTGAAGAAGAAAGGTGGGATGCCTAACGAGGCATCCCCAAGCTTAGATGCTTGAGAATTCTTGAAATATTATCTTGGGGTGCCTTGGGCATCCCCAAGCTTGAACTTTTATGTCTCCTTAATTCCTCTCATATCATGGTTTCTCTTCTTTTTATCAAAAGCTTCATTCACAACAAACTCAACAAGAACTCGTGAGATAGGTTAGTATAAACCAATGCAAAACCTTATCATTTTCTACTGTAACAAATTACTAAAATTATTATTCAACATTGCATACTAAATGCATCTGCATATTTAATACTCCTATCCTCAAATAGAATCATTAAACAAGCAAACATATGCAAACAATGCAAACATAACAGCAATCTGCCAAAACAGTACAGTCTGTAAAGAATGCAAGAGTATCAATACTTCCCTAACTCCAAAAATTATGAGAGAAAACTCCCAATGTAATAAATTTATCAGAGCTCAATATGCAAAAAGATTCAACATTATACCATTCTCTGACTTTTCTAGGGAATTTTTGCAACAGCAGTAAACTTTCTGTTTTCAAACAGCAACATGTATACTAGAAAAATAAGCATGGCAAAGGCTATCCTTGTCATTTTTATCGAAAATAAAGATGAAAAACATTATTCTAAATAACATCAATCAAATACTAATAAAAGAAAATGACGCTCCAAGCAAAACACATATCATGTGGTGAATAAAAATATAGCTCCAAGTAAAGTTACCGATGAACGAAGACGAAAGAGGGGATGCCTTCCGGGGCATCCCAAGCTTAGGCTCTTGGTTGTCCTTGAATATTACCTTGGGTTGCCTTGGTAATCCCGAATATTAGGCTCTTGCCACTCCTTATTCCATAGTCCATCGAATCTTTACCCAAAACTTGAAAACTTCAACCACACAAAACTCAAAACAAAACTCGTAAGCTCCATTAGTATAAGAAAATAAAACCACCACTTAGGTAATGTAATTAACTCATTATAAATTCATATTGGTGTAAAACCTACTGTATTCCAACTTCTCTATGGTTCATACCACTTAATACTAGCCATAGATGCATCAAAATAAGCAAACAACACAATGAAAACAGAATCTGTCAAAAACAGAACAGTCTGTAATAATCTGTATCAAACGTATACCTCTGGAACTCACGAAATTCTGAAATAAATTGGTGGACCTGAGGAATTTGTCTATTAATCATTTGCAAAAATAATCAACCTAAAAGCACTCTCCAGTAAAAAATGGCAGCTAATCTCGTGAGTGCAAAAGTTTCTGTTTTTTACAGCAAGATCACATAAACTTCACCCAAGTCTTCCCAAAGGTTCTACTTGGCACTTTATTGAAACAAAAGCTATAAAACATGATTAATACAGTATCATAATCATGTGGACACACAAAAACAGTAAGGGTAAATATTGGGTTGTCTCCCAACAAGCGCTTTTCTTTAATGCCTTTTTAGCTAGGCATGATGATGGCAATGATGCTCACATAAAAGATAAGAATTGAAACATAAAGAGAGCATCATGAAGAATATGACTAGCACATTTAAGCCTAACCCACTTCCTATTCCTAAGGATTTTGTGAGGAAAAAACTTATGGGAACAATAATCAACTAGCAAAGGAAGGTAAAACAAGTATAGCTTCAAAACTTTAAGCACATAGAGAGGAAACTTGATATTATTGCAATTCCTACAAGCATAAGTTCCTCCCTCATAATAATTTTCAGTAGAATCATGAATGAATTCAAAAATATAACCAGCACCTAAAGCATTCTTTTCATGTTCTACAAGCATATAAAATTTACTACTCTCCACATAAGCAAAATTCTTCTCATTCGGAATAGTGAGAGTATCATAAGAGACTTGAACACTAAAAATTGTTTCCACATCAAAAGAGTAATGTTCAGAAAAAGGGTAATCATAATCATGACAAGTTTTATAAATATAATCATCACTACTTTTTATAGCATAAGTTTCATCACAATAATCATCATAAGTAGCAACTTCGTTCTCATCATAATCGATTGAAACCTCTCCCAAGATAGTGGAATCATCACTAAATAAAGTTGACACTCTTCCAAATCCACTTTCATAAATATTATAAGATTCAACATCCTCCAAAATAGTGGGATCACTACTTCCTAAAGTTGACACTCTTCCAAACCCACTTTCATCAATATAATCATCATAGGTACAAGGCATGCTATCATCATAACAACTTTGCATATCAAAACTTGGGATGCTAAAAACATCATCTTCACTAAACATAGAATCCCCAAGCTTGGGACAAACATTAATTTCAGCAAATATATTCTCAAATATTTCATACTCATCAAACATGGCTTCCCCAAGCTTGGGCCTTTTCATATCATAAGCATAATCACTCTCATCGTTAAAAATATGGATAGCACCAATAGTAATGCAATTATCATCATCACAAAGAGTAGTAGGAGCAACATAATTTGGGAGGGATACCTTTCTACCTTTGTTGCTCCTTCTTTTCTTTTTACTCTTCACATTATGTGTGGGTTCAAGCTTCCTCTTCGAGCTCCTTATTGATGAGATTGGTTGAATAGAAAGCTCCTCCTCGTTACCTGATTCATCATAAGAAATAATAGGAGGATATTGGGAAGTCTCTTACCTTTCATTAGTATTCTCATCATCCTCTATTTGCTTTCTTTTCTTTAGGTAATTGGCAATATAAGGATTTTCAATGCAATTCACCGCACAAAACAAATAAATCTTCTCTAGATCAATATCAAGGAAATGCTCAAGATTAAATTCTGGAATAGGCTTAGTTAAACGTTTCAACTCTTCATAACCCAAAAGCAAACTAAGTTCATTATAATGTGCAAAGGAAATCAAATCATCACAATTTTTGGACACGATTCAGTCATGAAACAATTTGCATTGGAGATGTAAATGACCACATTCATTGCAAAGTTCACAAGTACGGCAAAGGAATTTTAAATTTTCAACACTCACATCTAGCCTTTCTTGCAACCATTAGTTTCTAAATGCTTATGCCTCTTGCAATAAATATATTCTCTATTTGGTGTGTTCATGCAAACATGCACTCCACAAAAGTTGACATGCTCATAAGAGATATTTTCATCATGACTAGAGCAATTATCATTAATACTATGGATATTCAAGGAGTTTATACTAACAACATTGCAATCATGATCATCATTCAAAAATTTAGTATCAAGCATTTTAATGCACTCTTCCTCTAGCACTTGAGCACAATTTTCCTTTCCATCAAACTCGCGAAAGATATTAAAAAGACGAAGCGTATGAGACAAACTTAACTCCATTTTTTTGTAATTTTATTTTATAAACTAAGCTAGTGATAAAACAAGAAACAAAAAGATTTGATTGCAAGATCTAAAGATATACCTTCAAGCACTCACCTCCCCGGCAACGGCGCCAGAAAAGAGCTTGATGTCTACTTGTAGACGTTGTTGGGCCTGCAAGTGCACAGGTTTGTAGGACAGTAGCAAATTTCCCTCAAGTGGATGACCTAAGGTTTATCAATCCGTAGGGGGCGTAGGATGAAGATGGTCTCTCTCAAACAACCCTGCAACCAAATAACAAAGAGTCTCTTGTGTCCCCAACACACCCAATACAATGGTAAATTGTATAGGTGCACTAGTTCGGCGAAGAGATAGTGATACAAGTGCAATATGGATGGTAGATAAGGTATTTGTAATCTGAAATTATAAAAACAGCAAGGTAACGAGCGATAAAAGTGAGCGTAAACGGTATTGCAATGATAGGAAACAAGGCCTAGGGTTCATACTTTCACTAGTGCAAATTCTCTCAACAATAATAACATAGATAGATCATATAACAATCCCTCAACATGCAACAAAGAGTCACTCCAAAGCCACTAATAGCAGAGAACAAAGGTAGATATTATGGTAGGGTACGAAACCACCTCAAAGTTATTCTTTCGGATCGATCTATTAAAGAGTTCGTACTAGAATAACACCTTAAGACACAAATCAACCAAAACCCTAATGTCACCTAGATACTCCATTGTCACCTCAAGTATCTGTGGGCATGATTATATGATATGCATCACACAATCTCAGATTCATCTATTCAACCAACACAAAGTACTTCAAAGAGTGCCCCAAAGTTTCTACCGGAGAGTCAAGAACGTGTGCCAACCCCTATGCATAGGTTCATGGGCGGAACCCGCAAGTTGGTCACCAAAACATACATCAAGTGGCACATGATATCCCATTGTCACCACAGATAAGCACGGCAAGACATACATCAAGTGTTCTCATAAAAGACTCAATCCGATAAGATAACTTCAAAGGAAAAACTCAATTCATCACAAGAGAGTAGAGGGGGAGAAACATCATAAGATCCAACTACAATAGCAAAGCTCGGGATACATCAAGATCGTGCCATAGAGGGAACACGAGAGAGAACATGAGAGAGAGAGAGAGAGAGAGATCGAACACATAGCTACTGGAACATACCCTCAGCCCCGAGGGTGAACTACTCCCTCCTCGTCATGGATAGCACCGGGATGATGAAGATGGCCACCGATGAAGGATCCCCCTCCGGCAGGGTGCGGGAACAGCCTCTCGAGAGGTTTTTGGTGGCTACAGAGGCTTGCGGCGGCGGAACCCCCGAGCTATCTTGATATTCGATGTTTTTAGGGTACGTAGGCTTATATAGGTGAAAGAAGTCGGTCGGGAGGTGCTCGAGGGGCCCACGAGACAGGGGGCGTGCCCTCCTATCTCGTGGCTACCTCGAGGATCTTCTGACATGAACTCCAAGTCTCCAGGATCATATTCTTCCAAAAAATCACGCTGTCGAAGGTTTCATTCCGTTTGGACTCCGTTTGATATTCCTTTTCTTCGAAATACTGAAACAGGCAATAAGACAGCAATATGGGCTGGGCCTCTGGTTAATAGGTTAGTCCCAAAAGTAATATAAAAGTGTATAATAAAGCCCATAATCATTCAAAACAGATAATAAAATAGCATGAATGCTTCATAAATTATAGATATGTTGTGAGACGTATCAAGTTACCAGCAGCAAGGTCATCAAGTTCTGCAAGGTTCAATGGAGTCATCATATCAAAGAAAAAGCCACCTGGGAACGAGAAGAAGATCTCTGACAGGACCACCCACACCTATTCGCTATCCAACCCGAATCTCGAGGGCGAGATTCATCTTAAGGGGGGTAGGTTTGTAACATCCCAATTTTCAATTTGGATGTTTATAAATAGATCATTCATATGCATCCATGATTTATGCATTTTTACCCCATTTGTATTATTTGATTTTGATCCAAGGAACTTTGAGCAACTCAAGGACCAAAAGAGAGAGTTGGAAGTTTCCCTAAAACCCACTTTTGAAATTTCAAAATTTGGAAATTGGATCAAACTTGGTTCCACCAACAATTTATTTCCATTATTCCAAAAATAAAATAAAGAGAGAAGATAAAATGACTTCTTCAAAATCAGAAGGAAAATATTGGAATTTGAATTTGGAACCAAAAATATATTTGTTGGGTTTTATTTGCAATTTATTTTATTAGTTTAGTAAAACGTTTATTTTTGAAAACTTGCATTTTAGGCCACATAAAAGTTCACTAGGTCATATATAAGACCATATAACTATGTGAATTTTCTGGAAATTTTTAGACTTGTATTTATTTTGTTTTTGTTGTTTCATTGCTTCTGTAAAAAAAGGTTTAAAAAACGCAGCCCAGCACGCCCTAGCCAGGCCTAAGGCCCATACCTCTTCCCATGTACTCATCTTCTTTCTCCTCTCATCTCTCAAAAAAAATCTTCTTCCTCCTCTCTATACGTGAACACTAACAGAACTTCCATCCATGGAGCCTCCACCTCTTCCTTCCCTCCCCTTCCTCTCCCTCACCCCGAAAACCCTCTGAATGGAATCCCCTCGCCTCCTTCTACCCCTTCCCCTTCCTAGTGCGCCTGGGAGTCGCCCATAATGGCCGTCATGAGTGCTTGAAACTGCAGCCATTAACACAGCTCGCCCCACCCAACTCTGGACCTCCCCAAGCCATATATAAAGCACCCCTGGGAGCCCTCTCAACCCTCGTCTGAAGCCCTCTCCTTCTGGAGCTTTTCCCTCTACCTAACCTCGCCAATTGCTCGTCGGAGTTCGTGTATTCCGGCGGCTTCTCCACCGCGCCAGGAGACGAGAACGATCCCGTCGCACTGCTGCTCAGATCCGCTTCACCGTCCTCTACACCGTCCCGCACACATCCTTCACCACAGCACACCGGAGCCACCTTCTTCCTCGTCGCCGGCGACAAGTCCGGTGAGCACCCAGGGAGCCAATCACAGAGCGCCACTTGTCTTTGGCCGATTTTCTTTTTCTTTTTCAAGAACTTTTTCCAAATTCAGATTCTTTACCAAATCTTCTTTCTTGTATATATCTTTTAGTATATAGATCCGATTTAGTTGATTCTTTTTCCTACTAGTTCATAGAAATCCCATCTATCCAGAGGACCAAACGAAAAATATTTTTGAAAATTTTAAAATTTGAATTCAAACAGATCTGAATTCAAACTTCGTTAGGCCATATCTCGAGTTTCGTAACTCCGTTTTAGGTGATTCTTTTTGCAAATCGAAGCTAGTGACTTGTACTTTATGTTAAAACCAAAACCATTTAATTTTGTTGCTGTAAAATTTTCGTTCTGTGCAGAAACTTTATTTGGTTGTTTTTGAAGTCTTTTATTTGCTTTATTTTTTGGATCTTTGCTTGTATGCTTATGTATGTTATTGCTTGCTTATGCTAGATCATCCGGAGTGCGAGGCTTGCTACTACGAATCTTTACAGTTCAACGGTCATCAGCAAGGCAAGTTCACACTTTGATCATAATTTTCAATACCCAGTTTTACTATGCATTAGTTTCACCCTCAAAGATTGCATGAGTAGGATTGGGAACATGTGGATTTGCTTTGCAGTTCATGTGGTAGAAACCTATGACCTTTGATCACCTCGGGAATATTCGTTATATCATATATTGCTTAGCCATGCTCGTAGACGGGGATTGGTATGTGTGATTCATGCAAGTTGCAAGAGATAATAATTTTGGGACAACATAGGGTGGCAACTTTAATACGCATATGGGTGCATTGTTTGGGGCACCTGGAAAAACCAGTGCTTGCCCAAGGGGAATCCCGGAGTACCCGTGTGATTACCCTAGGTCCGCCACCCAGGCTCAAAGGGATCATAAGATATTTCATGCCTAGAAACTTTCGTGTGCTGCCACAAGCCATTATGGGCTCTGACATATTTGAGTAAGTTGTGTGACCTCTTTCCGTGATGTAGGGGAAAGTAGGTGTACCGGTCTACCCAGGGTTAAGGGCAAACGCTTCTGAAAGGCTATGTCTCGATCTTCCGATCATGGAGGTGGTCGAGTCTTGTGGGGAAAAGTGCGCAAACCTCTGCAGAGTGTACAAACTAATCATGATTAGTCGTGTCCCCGGTTATGGACAACTTGAGTATCTAGAAGTGAATTATTGGTTGATCTCATCACTCTTTTTAATCAAATTATTGGGTTACTACTAACTTGGGAATTTTGGGATTGAGTTGGAGGAACCTTCTCAATAATGGCATTTTAATTTAGTAGTAAATAAAAATTTATTCCTTTGTTGTAGGGTAAAATTGGCTTTATGCAAAAATTAAACTTAGAGCCTCCACCAGCTAAATTTGCATATAGAGATAGCCTTTTTTTAATTATTGTTCTATGGTGTGAAATTGCCAGCATATTCCATGTGCTGACCTACATGGCTGCAACGTCTCATGTTGCAGACTTTTCCGACGAGGATTAAAGGTGCGATAGGTCATTGTTCTGCACTCAGTTTGTCGTGGAGTTGGATGGACTCATTTACCTTCAATGCTTCCGCAGTTATTTATTTTAGATGGCCTTTCGCCATATTATTGTAATAAATACTCTTTTGAGGATCTCGATGTAATAAAGTGTGTGATTGAACTCTGTTATAATTCCTCGAGTACTGTGTGTGTCAGCATACCGATCCAGGGATGACACTTAAGCACAGAGACTTCGATCCATTTGGGTCGGGTCGCTACATGTCCCCGCAAATGTCCCAATGTCGTTGATAGAAATGGGCTGGAAAGCTATCCGGTCCAGGGGCCTTTGTTGGGAACATCTGGAAGAGAGCACATTTTACTTCTTCATTGGTATAAGGTGCTAGGAGCATGATGTTCATCTGGTCAGTAACCTTCAGAGGGACATTTGCTAGCACTTCCTCTACTCCATTCACACCTTCTGATGTGTATAGGCTCTAATAGAAATCTATCACCATGGCTTTTAGTTCGCTCTAGTTCTCTTCCATCACCCCAAGTGAAGTTGCCAGGGCTTTAATCATGTTCCTCTTCCTGCGCTCACTTGCCCGGAGGTGAAAGAACTTTGTATTTCTGTCCCCCGCCGAAAGCCACTCCAGCCTCGAGCGTTGCCTCCACATAATTTCCTCCCTGTGGTATAATTCAATCAATTTCTCATTGATCTTCACCTCAATGTGAGACAGCGTTGTTCTAGTCGGATCACTGTGAAGGTGATCCAACTCTAGTTTCAAGTTTTTAATTTCCTTTCGGACTGAAGTATTTTTGTTCCAAGTACCCAGTTGTACCAATACACGTTTTAATTTGAATTTTAGTTCTGCCATAAACTCCGCCGGGTCTCCTCCTGCCCAGTTAGACAAGATCGTCTCTCTCCACAACTCATGAGTTTCCCGCATGACCTCATACTTAAACTCCTTCTTGTGTTTTGGGACCGCCCTCCCTTCAAATTCCAGTAAGATGGGACAATGATATGATGTTGCTGTTGTTAAGTGTTTTACATGTGCATTTGGAAACCTCTCATTCCACTCTTTTGTAGCTAGAGATCGGTCTAGTCGGATCCGGGTGTAGCTCCCCCCACCCCCACCCCCACCCCCCTGCGCTAACATTTTTTTCAAAAGTCCGGAAGTGGCCTTGAAAGCCTATATCCATCAACATGCAAACAGCAATAGCGTCTCGGAAGCCCTGGATTTGAGCATTGCTTCTCTCTCCTATGCCATGTTGTTCATCGTTGAAATCCCCTGTGCAAACCCATGGGAGGTCACTCAAAGTACTAATCCCCTTCAAAATGTATCAATACTTGAACCTCACATGAGTCGGTGCCTCTCCATAAAAAAGTGTCAACCTCCACATGTCACCGCCAGGTTCCTCAATAGAGCAGTCTATATGGTAAACAGAATAACCAAGAATTTCAATTTTTATTGGATTATTCCAAAACAGCCCTAGGCCTCCACTTCTACCTTGACTACTAACACCATATCCATTATCATAACCAATACTTCCAGCTAAATTTTCTACCCTCGATCTATCAATCTGAGTCTCAACAATATAGAAAAGGGTAGGGGCAAAATTGTTCGCGATATCGCGAAGCTCTCTAAACTGTCGCAGCTTTGCCTACGCTGCGACAGTTCTAACTCAAGATACTTAGTGTGCCCACGACACTCCTCTGGGGAGCCTGCCGATAATGCAACCATAGTGTTCGTAGTCTTGTTCTCCTCCCTGACCTCCGATGATCCCAAGGTCTCTGAAGCATCTGTTGGAAATATGCCCTAGAGGCAATAATAGAATGGTTATTATTATATTTCCTTGTTCATGATAATTTCCTGTTGTTCATGCTATAATTGTATTGACTGGAAACCGTAATACATGTGTGAATACATAGACCGTAATATGTCCCTAGTAAGCCTCTAGTTGACTAGCTCGTTGATCAATAGATGGTTGTGGTTTCCTGACCATGGACATTGGATGTCATTGATAACGGGATCACATCATTAGGAGAATGATGTGATGGACAAGACCCAATCCTAAGCATAGCACAAGATCGTGTAGTTTGTTTGCTAAGAGCTTTCCTAATGTCAAGTATCATTTCCTTAGACCATGAGATTGTGTAACTCCCGGATACCGTAGGAATGCTTTGGGTGTACCAAACATCACAACATAACTGGGTGGCTATAAAGGTGCACTACAGGTATCTCCGAAAGTGTCTATTGAGTTGGCACGAATCGAGACATGGATTTGTCACTCCGTATGACGGAGAGGTATCTCGGGGCCCACTCGGTAATGCATCATCATAATGAGCTCAATGTGACTAAGGAGTTAGTCACGGGATCATGCATTATGGAATGAGTAAATAGACTTGCCAGTAACAAGATTGAACGAGGTATTGGGATACCGACGATCTAATCTCGGGCAAGTAACATACCGGTGGACAAAGGGAATTGTATACGGGATTGATTGAATCCCCGACATCGTGGTTCATCCGATGAGATCATTGTGGAACATGTGGGATCCAACATGGGTATCCAGATCCTGTTGTTGGTTATTGGTCGGAGAGATGTCTCGGTCATGTCTGCATGGTTCCCGAACCCGTAGGATCTACACACAAGGTTTGGTGATGCTAGAGTTGTTATGGGAAATTGTATGTGGTTGCCGAAGGTTGTTCGGAGTCCCGGATGAGATCCCGGACGTCACGAGGAGTTTTAGAATGGTCCAGAGGTAAAGATTTATATATGGGAAGTCCAGTTTCAGTCACCGGAATGGTTTTGGGGGTTATCTGTATTGTATCGGGACCACCGAAAGGTGTCCGGGGGTCCACCGGGTGGGGGCACCTACCCCGGGGGACTTAATGGGCTGAACAAGGGTGGGAACCATCCCCCTAGTGGGCTGGTGCTCCC
>NC_041393.1:91341220-91348146 GCF_002162155.2 Triticum dicoccoides | reverse complement strand
CCCCCCCTTTGTAGATGGGATCTGGGGGGCGGCGCCCTCTCCCCTTCCCCTATAAATAGTGGGGGGTGGGAGGGCTGCCGCACCCTTCCCCCTGGCGCAGCCCCTCCCTCCCCAACACCTCCTCCTCCATAGAGCTTGGCAAAGCCCTGTAGAAAAACCGCAAGCTCCACCACCACGTCGTCGTGCTGTCGGAGCTCTCCCTCAACTTCTCATCTCCCCTTGCTGGATGAAGGAGGAGACGTCCCCGGGCTGTACGTGTGTTGAAAGCAGAGGCGCCGTTTGTTCGGCGCTAGATCGGATCTTCCGTGATTTGAATCGCCGCGAGTACAACTCCATCAACCGTGTTCTTGTAACGCTTCCGTTGAGCGATCTTCAAAGGTATGAAGATGGACTCTCTCTCTCTTTCTCTCTCTCTCTCTCTCTCTCTTGTTGCTAGAATCTCCTAGATTGATCTTGGTGATACGTAGGAAAATTTTGAATTAATGCTACGTTCCTCAAGAGTGGCATCATGAGCTAGGTCTATGCGTAGATTCTATGCACGAGTAGAACACAACTAGTTGTGGGCGATGGTTTGTTCAATTTGCTTACCCTTAATTACTAGTCCTATCTTGATTCGGCGGCATTGTGGGATGAAGCAGCCCGGACCGACCTTACACATATGCTTACGTGAGACAGGTTCCACCGACTGACATGCACTTGATGCATAAGGTGGCTCGCGGGTGTCTGTCTCTCCCACTTTAGTCGGATTGGATTCGATGAAAAGGGTCCTTATGAAGGGCAAATAGCAATTGGCATATCACCGTTGTGGTTCTTGCTAGAAACCCATAGCAGCCACGTAAAACATGCAATAACAATTAGAGGACGTCTAACTTGTTTTTGCAGGGTATGCTATGTGATGTGATATGGCCAAAAGGATGTGATGAATGATATATGTGATGTATGAGATTGATCATGTTCTTGTAATAGGAATCACGACTTGCATGTCGATGAGTATGACAACCGGCAGGAGCCATAGGAGTTGTCTTAATTTATTATATGACCTGCGTGTCAATGTAAATGCCATGTAATTACTTTACTTTATTGCTAACTGTTAGCCATAGTAGTAGAAGTAATAGTTGGCGAGACAACTTCATGAAGACACGATGATGGAGGTCATGATGATGGAGATCATGGTATCATGCCGGTGATGAAGATGATCATGTCGCGCCCCGAAGATGGAGATCAAAGGCCATATCATGTCACTTTATGATTTGCATGTGATGTTTGTCATGTTTACATCTTATTTGCTTAGAACGACGGTAGCATAAATAAGATGATCCCTCACTAAAATTTCAAGAAAGTGTTCCCCCTAACTGTGCACCGTTGATAAGGTTCGTTGTTTCGAAGCACCACGTGATGATCGGGTGTGATAGATTCTAATGTTCGCATACAATGGGTGTAAGCCAGATTTACACATGCAAAACACTTAGGTTGACTTGACGAGCCTAGCATGTACAGACATGGCCTCGGAACACGAGAGACTGAAAGGTCGAACATGAGTCGTATAGCAGATACGATCAACATGGAGATGTTCACTGATGATGACTAGTCCGTCTCATGTGATGATCAGACACGGCCTAGTTGATTCGGATCATGTATCACTTAGATGACTAGAGGGATGTCTATCTGAGTGGGAGTTCATTAAATTATTTGATTAGATGAACTTAATTATCATGAACATAGTCTAAAATATCTTTACAATATGTCTTGTAGATCAAATGGTCCACGCTAATGTTGCCCTCAACTTCAACGCGTTCCTAGAGAAAACCAAGCTGAAATACGATGGTAGCAACTATACAGACTGGGTCCGAAACATGAGGGTCATCCTCATAGATGCCAAGAAAGCATATGTCCTTGAAGCACCGCTAGGTGACGCGCCCATTTTCCCAGCAACTCAAGACGTTATGAACGCCTGGCAGTCATGTAGTGATGATTACTCCCTGGTTCAGTGCGGCATGATTTACAGCTTAGAACCGGGGCTCCAAAAGGGTTTTGAGCAGCATGGAGCATATGAGATGTTCCAACAGCTGAAAATGGTTTTCCAAGCTCATGCCCGGGTCGAGATATATAAAGTCTCCGACAAGTTCTGCAGTTGTAAGATGGAGGAAAATAGTTCTGTCAGCAAGCATATACTCACAATGTCTGGGTTGCATAACCGTTTGTCTCAGCTGGGAGTTAATCTTCCAGATGACTCGGTCATTGACAAGATCCTCCAGTCACTTCCACCTAGCTACAAGAGCTTTGTGATGAACTACAATATGCAACGGATGGAGAAGTCCATTCCTGAGTTATATTCAATGCTGAAATCAGCGGAGGTGGAAATCAAAAAGGAACATCAAGTGTTGATGGTAAATAAGACCACTAGTTTCAAGAAAGGCAAGGGTAAAAAGAACTTCAAGAAGGACGACAAGGGAGTTGCTGCGCACGGTAAATCAGTTGCCGGGAAGAAGCCAAAGAATGGACCCAAGCCCGAGACTCAGTGCTTTTATTGCAAGGGAAATGGTCACTGGAAGCGGAACTGCCCCAAGTACTTAGTGGATAAGAAGGACGTCAAAGCCAAAGGTATATGTGATATACATGTTATTGATGTGTACCTTACCAGCGCTCGTATTAGCTCCTGGGTATTTGATACCGGTGCGGTTGCTCATATTTGTAACTCAAAACAGGAGCTGCGGAATAAGTGGAGACTAGAGAAGGACGAGGTGATGATGCGCGTCGGGAATGGTTCAAAGGTTGATGTGATCACCGTCAGCAAGCTACCTCTACATTTACCTATGGGATTAGTTTTAAACCTCAATAATTGTTATTTAGTGCCAGCTTTGAGCATGAACATTGTATCTGGATCTCGTTTAATGCGAGATGGCTACTCATTTAAATCTAAGAATAATGGTTGTTCTATTTATATGAGAGATATGTTTTATGGTCCTGCCCCGCTGGTCAATGGTTTATTTTTATTGAATCTCGAACGTGATGTTACACATATTCATAGTGTGAATGCCAAAACATGTAAGGTTGATAATGATAGTCCCACATACTTGTGGCACTGCCCTCTTGGTCACATTGGTGTCAAACGCATGAAGAAACTCCATGCAGATGGACTTTTGGAGTCTCTTGATTATGAATCATTTGACATGTGCGAACCATGCCTCATGGGCAAAATGACCAAGACTCCGTTCTCCGAAACAATGGAGCGAGCGACCAACTTGTTGGAAATAATACATACTGATGTGTGCGGTCCAATGAGCGTTGAGGCTTGCGGTGGCTATCGTTATGTTCTCACCCACACTAATGACTTAAGTAGATATGGGTATGTCTACTTAATGAAACACAAGTCTGAGACCTTTGAAAAGTTCAAGGAATTTCAGAGTGAGGTAGAGAACCAACGTGACAGGAAAATAAAGTTCTTACGATCAGATCGTGGAGGAGAATATTTGAGTCACGAGTTTGGTATGCACTTAAGGAAATGTGGAATTGTTACACAACTCACGCCGCCTGGAACACCTCAGCATAATGGTCTGTCCGAATGTCGTAATCGCACTCTATTGGATATGGTGTGATCTATGATGTCTCTTACCGATTTACCGCTATCATTTTGGGATTATGCTTTAGAGACAGCCGCATTCACTTTAAATAGGGCACTGTCTAAATCCGTTGAGACGACACCGTATAAATTATGGTATGGGAAGAAACCTAAGCAGTCATTTCTAAAAGTTTAGGGATGCGATGCTTATGTCAAGAAACTTCAACCTAAAAAGCTCGAACCCAAGTCAGAAAAATGTGTCTTCATAGGATACCCTAAGGAAACCATTGGGTACACCTTCTACATCAGATCCGAAGGCAAGATCTTTGTTGCCAAGAACGGATCATTTCTAGAGAAAGAGTTTCTCTCGAAAGAAGTAAGTGGGAGGAAAGTAGAACTTGATGAAGTACTGCCTCTTGAACTGGAAAGTAGCGCAGCTCAAGAATATGTTTCTGTGGTGCCTGCACCGACTAGAGAGGAAGTTAATGATGATGATCATGAAACTTCAGATCAAGTTACTACTGAACTTCATAGGTCCACAAGGACACGTTCCACACCAGAATGGTATGGCAACCCTGTATTATAAATCATGTTGTGTTAGACAACGGTGAACCTTCGAACTATGAAGAAGTGATGGCGGGCCCGGATTCCAACAAATGGCTTGAATCCATGAAATCCGAGATAGGATCCATGTATGAAAACAAAGTATGGACTTTGACAGACTTCCCGATGATCGGCAAGCCATAAAAAATAAATGGATCTTTAAGAAGAAGACTGACGCGGATGGTAATGTGACCGTCTATAAGGCTCGGCTTGTTGCTAAGGGTTATCAACAAGTTCAAGGGGTTGACTATGATGAGACCTTCTCACCCGTAGCGAAGCTGAAGCCCGTCTGAATCATGTTAGCAGTTGCCGCATTCTATGATTATGAGATATGGCAAATGGACGTCAAAACGGCATTCCTTAACGGTTTCCTTAAGGAAGAATTGTATATGATGCAGCCGGAAGGTTTTGTCGATCCTAAGAATGCTGACAAGGTGTGCAAGCTCCAGCGGTCCATCTATGGGCCGATGCAAGCATCTCGGAGTTGGAACATTCGCTTTAATGAAAAGATCAAAGCGTTTGGGTTTATGCAGACTTATGGAGAAGCCTGTGTTTACAAGAAAGTGAGTGGGAGCTCTGTAGCAATTCTCATATTATATGTGGATGACATACTATTGATGGGAAATGATATAGAACTTTTGGAAAGCATAAAGGCCTACTTGAATAAGTGTTTTTCAATGAAGGACGTTGGAGAAGCTGCTTACATATTAGGCATCAAGATCTATAGAGATAGATTGAGACGCCTCATTGGTCTTTCACAAAGCACATACCTTGATAAGATATTGAAGAAGTTCAATATGGATCGGTCCAAGAAGGGGTTCTTGCCTGTATTGCAAGGTGTGAAATTGAGCACGGCTCAATGCCCGACCTCGGCAGAAGATAGAGAAAAGATGAGTGTCATCCCCTATGCCTCAGCCATAGGGTCTATTATGTATGCCATGTTGTGTACCAGACTTGATGTGAACCTTGCCGTAAGTTTGGTAGGGAGGTGCCAAAGTAATCCCGGCATGGAACACTGGCCAGCGGTCAAGAATATCCTGAAGTGCCTGAAAAGGACTAAGGATATGTTTCTCATTTATGAAGGTGACGAAGAGCTCGTCATAAAGGGTTACGTCGATGCTAGCTTCGACACAGATCTGGATGACTCCAAGTCACAAACTGGATACGTGTACATTTTGAATGGTGGGGCAGTCAGCTGGTGCAGTTGCAAGAAAAGCGTCGTGGCGGGATCTACATGTGAAGCGGAGTACATGGCAACCTCGGAGGCAGCACATGAAGCAATCTGGATGGAAGGAGTTCATTACCGACCTAGGAGTTATTCCCAGTGCGTCGGGCACGATGACTCTCTTCTGTGACAATACTGGAGCTATTGCCCTTGCCAAGGAGCCCGGGTTTCACAAGAAGACCAGGCATATCAAGCGTCGCTTCAATTCCATTCGTGAAAATGTTCAAGATGAAGATATAGATATTTGTAAAGTGCATACAGATCTAAATGTTGCAGATTCGTTGACTAAACCTCTTCCACGAGCAAAACATGATCAACACCAGAACTTTATGGGTGTTGGATTCATCATAATGTAACTAGATTATTGACTCTAGTGCAAGTGGGAGACTATTGGAAATATGCCCTAGAGGCAATAATAAAATGGTTATTATTATATTTCCTTGTTCTGGATAATTGCCTGTTGTTCATGCTATAATTGTATTGACCGGAAACCGTAATACATGTGTGAATACATAGACCGCAATATGTCCCTAGTAAGCCTCTAGTTGACTAGCTCGTTGATCAATAGACGGTTGTGGTTTTCTGACCATGGACATTGGATGTCGTTGATAACGGGATCACATCATTAGGAGAATGACGTAATGGACAAGACACAATCCTAAGCATAGCACAAGATCGTGTAGTTCGTTTGCTAAGAGCTTTTCTAATGTCAAGTATCATTTCCTTAGACCATGAGATTGTGCAACTCCCGGATACCGTGGGAATGCTTTGGGTGTACCAAACGTCACAACGTAACTGGGTGGCTATAAATGTGCACTACAGGTATCTCCAAAAGTGTCTGTTGAGTTGGCATGAATCGAGACTGGGATTTGTCACTCCGTATGACAGAGAGGTATCTCGGGGCCCACTCGGTAATGCATCACCATAATGAGCTCAATGTGACTAAGGAGTTAGTCACGGGATCATGCATTATGGAACGAGTAAAGAGACTTGCCGGTAACGAGATTGAACGAGGTATTGGGATACCGACGATCGAATCTCGGGCAAGTAACATACCGGTGGACAAAGGGAATTGTATACGGGATTGATTGAATCCACGACGTCGTGGTTCATCCGATGAGATCATCGTGGAACATGTGAGAGCCAACATGGGTATCCAGATCTCGTTGTTGGTTATTGGCCGGAGAGATGTCTCGGTCATGTCTGCATGGTTCCCGAACCCGTAGGGTCTACACACTTAAGGTTCGGTGACGCTAGAGTTGTTATGGGCAATTGTATGTGGTTGCTGAAGGTTGTTCAGAGTCCCAGATGAGATCCCAAACGTCACAAGGAGTTCTCGAATGATCCGGAGGTAAAGATTTATATATGGGAAGTCCAGTTTCAGTCACCGGAATGGTTTCGAGGGTTATCGGTATTGTATCGGGACCACCGAAAGGTATCCAGGGGTCCACCGGGTCGGGCCACCTACCCCGGGGGACTTAATGGGCTGAACAAGGGTGGGAACCAGTACCCTAGTGGGCTGGTGCGCCCCTTCCCCCC
>NC_041393.1:91324315-91341102 GCF_002162155.2 Triticum dicoccoides | reverse complement strand
GATGGGATCTGGGGGGGCCAGGCCCCTCTTGCCTTCCCCTATAAATAGTCGGGGTGGGAGGGCTGCCGCACCCTTCCCCCTGGTGCAGCCCCTCCCTCCCCAACACCTCCTCCTCCGTAGAGCTTGGTGAAACCCTGCAGAAAAATCGCAAGCTCCACCACCACGCCGTCGTGCTACCGAAGCTCTCCCTCAATTTATCCTCTCCTCTTGCTGGATCAAGAAGGAGGAGACGTCCCCGGGCTATACGTGTGTTGAACGCGGAGGCGCCGTCCGTTCGGCGCTAGATCAGATCTTCCGCGATTTGAAACGCCGCGAGTACGACTCCATCAACCGCGTTCTTGTAACGCTTCCGCTGAGCGATCTTCAAAGGTATGAAGATGCACTCCCTCTCTCTCTCTCTCGTTGCTAGAATCTCCTAGATTGATCTTGGTGATACGTAGGAAAATTTTGAATTAATGCTACGTTCCCCAACAGCATCTTCCTTCCCCCTTTTCTTAGGCCGCTTGTGCCCTTTCCTAGGAGACACGCATACTGGTGGGAGAGGAGGTAGGTTGTTCCCCTTTGATCACCATCGCAAGAGCATCTCTTGGTTTTCCAGCCACACCATGTTCCGTTGGGCTCATAGTATTCTCGACTGAAAGACGCTTGTTGGATAGATGGTTACCATCAGGCATGACTACCACAGCCTCAGGGGAAGATGCAGCCCCCCTATATTCTATTCGGTTCCTTCGGAGGAGTCCACATCGTCCGCCGGCCTTGGCTGCCTGGCGTTGAAACGCCAGCTTTGATTAGGGTCATAGGGTTCCCTACCCCTTCCATAGTTTCCCCGGCTAGCAGGTTTGAAACGAAAATTGTCAGCCAGAATAAAGTCTCCCCATTCAAATTTCGTCTCGTCATGCTCTCCCTCTACGCACTCCTCGTGCCAGTGGTCGAACTCACCACAGTTGTAGCAGAAGGTTGGGAGTTTCTCATACTTGACTTGATACTTGACCCTTTCTTCTCCCTTCTTGGCTGTGACAAAGCGTTTGATGTTGGCGTTGATGTTGATCTTCACTTTGACCCTCACAAGCTCCCCAAAAAAACAGCAAGAAGCTTTAGTTGGACCTCCTCCACCTCTTCGATCCTTGAAGCCAAACCTTTCATCGCCGGCTCATCAGGAATTTGTCCGGCAAGCGGTGGATCTGCACCCATACAGCTAGTTTATCAAGTTTGATGGCATCAGGGTTCTTAAAACCATCATATTCCTGCATAATCACTGCTTGATCTTTAAACAGCCATGGCCCCTCAACCATTGCCTTATTCCAATCTCTCAAACAACCGAACTGCGTCGTGAAGAGATTTTCCTTGACCTTCCTCCAGGTCACTGGTTTTGCCGGAATCCAGGCCGCCCACATGCTATACAGATCATTAGGGTTGAAGGTCTTTGGTGTGTGAACCCGAGAAATTGCCAGCCACTTCGCCGGCTCCAGCATGTCCGGCAGCTCTTCCTCCCAGATGAAATCGTCCTCTTCCTCCTCCTGCAGCGTGAGCCTTGCCAGAAGATCCTCTGTCGATTCCTTCTCCTGCTTCCTCTGCGCCCCCGAACCATCCGCCATCATATGAGATCCAATCTACACGCTCCCTTGCTAGATCGTAGTCCCCCTAGTCCAAGGTCGGGAAGGATCGCCGGGATCCCCCTTAGTCAGCCCGAATCTAGAGGTATTCGATCAGCGATCGAGCGGGGCAGAGATAGAATTCCGACGATGGAAGCCAGAAGAGATCAAAACCCTAGGTTTTTCGCCTAGGGGAAAACCGGAACCAATTGTCTAATTTGATCATGAGCATCAGTAGCTATGTCAGTCGGTACAGCTTGCGCTCGGCGCTTGTGGCTCCACTGGGCCGGCCTAGTTGGGGGTGCCCCTGTGTGCGACACGTCTATTTGACGCAAAACATGTCACATAGGAGGTCTCATATCTTCCAAAATCACTAATATTTTTTAACACAGTACAGACGCAAGCGCTCATACATACGTGCATACACTCACCCCTATGAACGCGCACACACACCCCTATCCTTATGAGCACCTTCGAGAGACTGAGCCGGCATATCATCTTGAGATTTACAAAGTCATCGTAGACGCTTCATCCTCGACGCGAACGTCTCCTCCCACTGAAAGCGCATCGCCGGAAATTCTGAAATAAATCCAGGAATAATACGAGCACCAGGACTTGAGCCTTGATGAGCTGGAGATATCACTGTTCTTCTAACCATCCAACCACAGGTTGGTTCGCCGAAATCATTAATGGAGTACTCCTTGCAAAAGTCATTTCCATCTCCCTCAACGGTTGCATGTGCATCACTTGTCGCAACATGAGAGTTTTCTCTTTTTTCGTATATATGTTTATTCAAAACATTTTATCTCTTAAACCGCGCTTCCAGATCTCCAACCATTTTCATCGTTGGATTCCTTGCGTCGAGATCTTCAAAACTAAATCTCATGTTGATAGGTTTTGATGAACTTTTTTTTCGTGAAAAAACCCGGACGAAACAATCAACCGGAAGCACAGTTTTTTTTCGCTTTTCGAAAGAGGCACGGCCGTGCCTCTCATGATGCCTTTCAAGAAGGCAAAACCATGCCTCTTGCAGAAGAAAAAAAAACAAAAAGCGCATTTCTTCCGTTTCCGAGAGACACGGTCGTTCCTCTCGTGAAAGGAAAAAAACAAGAAACGTGTTGTTTTCTTTTTTTTGTTTCTGAGAGGCACAACCATGCCTCTCGCAGGAAGCAAAACCGTGCCTCTCACGGAAGGAAAAAAACAGAAAATGCATTTTTTCACCGTGCCTCTCATGAAAGCAAAATTATGCCACTCACGCAAGCAAATTCATGCATCTCATGAAAGAAAAAAAAACACGTTTTTTCCTGTTTCCGAGAGGCTTGGATGTTCCTCTCGCAAAAATAAAACCATGCCTCTCATGAAAGCAAAAGAAATGCGTTTTTTTGCAATTATTTTATCCAAAAGCTAAGGAAGAGAAGACCAGAAAGTCAAAAGGAAGTTTAAAAAGCCGAAAACGCGTACGAAAAAATTCCAGAGGGAGCACCCAGAGCACGACACATAGCGGCGGCTGGCGCGCTCTCAGCCCACCCGCAAGTGATCGTTATGAGGCTCCTGAAAGAGCACTCGTCAACTATTTGCTCCTTTTTTTAAAAAAAAAAAGAGGTCTATATAGATGCTCCCTGTGAACTTAGCCCAATTTCCTTGTCAGCGACGGACTTGTCTTCTTTTTTCTTCTGCCATTTAATGAGTTTGATTTCGGAAAAAAATTGTAGCAAGCTAGATATGTTGACTGAGATCTGATGAGCCAAAAACTTCAACGCAACAGATACAATTTCGTAGAGAAGCAAGCCTGTAAAAAATGGAGAACCCTACTGAAACTCCAAACGTAGTTAAGACACGGTGAGCAAGAGAGGAGCCAGAAAACCTTGCCGTCGAGGTTCCACCGGGCCCAAATGAGGGCCCCGTCCGATACAAATACATCCAATAATATTCCTACAGAAGAATTCACATATGCAGGTAGAAGACTAGAGAAAGAATGAGGATCATTTGATGCAGTTTATGCACCGAGGGCGAGAGGCTTCCAGCAAGAGAATGGGAGGACGCTCCAGGGTCAGACGAGCCGGGAACAGCACCACCTGCCTCCCCAGGTCCTGGCGAAGGTGATGGAGCAAGGTACGAGTCGTGGATTGCCGCGGTGGACGGCTCCATGAGTGGAGGAACTTGATGCGGTCCTGTGAGGGGAGGAGCAATATACAGATAAGAAACAGGAGTTGGTGCAGCACAAGCAGGAGACTGAAAAGAAAACGTGTAGCAGTACTAAGCATATGCCTTTCTTGTATCTTGGGAATGAGGTCGAAGTTGATCCTGAATTTAACATGCAAGTAGAAAATTCCCTTATTCAGTACTAAAAAATTCTTTCAGATTACGTTGAAACCTGGCAGTTGTTTTCACCTGATTTTCCATTGTTCTATGTATATCCCAACAAGAAGTCAAAAACTATTGGTGTTAATCGATCGGACTCTGGGAATGCTTGATGCGGCTTGGTTCAATTTTCAGTATTTCACAAGCATATTAGGCCTCCTTTGGTTCATAGGGTAGGAAAATCATAGGAAATGAGATGACATGTATCTCAAATTCTATGAATATGAATAGGAAAGGAGATGCCCTTTGGTTCACATAATATGATTTTTTCAATTGAGTTTAGCCTAATGTTTATTTTCCTATGAAATGTGAATGATAGGAAGAATTCCTCCATAGGAATAGGATCCTATTCCTACAAACCAAAGGGGTCTAAAGGAATTTTTCCTATAGAAATCCTGTCTTATGAAATTCCTACAAGATTCCTCCAAACCAAAGAAGGCCTTAATGATATTTCCAAAACATGTTTCAATATCAATGCATTTTCATTCTTCTCCTTGTCCTTTTGGATGATAAGTATAAATAGTTGCATACAGTATTCGGTAGGCAGTAGTCAATTGTACAGTGGACTAAATGGGAAGAAAACAGAATACTTACCAGGGCATGTAGGTTGAAGACCCGAGGACAGCCTGCAAACGCAGAGATGTATTATGTAAGTATCTTCAACCCGGAGAAGCTGAACAAAGATTATTTGGGTTTTTCTTTTCTTTTTCTTTTTTGCTTACGATGTGGTAATGCTTCCGTTAACGAAGCCAGCATAGTTGCAAGACGAGACACCGCAGCCACCGCTGGTGGGCTGGGTAGTCACATTACCAAGCATTAGACTGCTATTGGAGCACTGCATACTTGAACATGACGTTCCTAATGAAGCTGGAGTGCAGTACAGACTGCGCGGGAAGAAAAAATGGAGATTATAGTCTGAAACTCACTTCAGTAATCAGTAATACAACTGCATTGAACAAAAGACAAGGTAACTTTACTTGAGATCCCCTGGCCCACAGCTGCATTCTACACAGTTACCAGCAGTTAGTGCATAGGTCCCGTTTGCCACAAGCAATCCATAGTCCGAAGCAAAGTTAGGAAATGTAGACGCACATGCTAATCAGAGAAACAAACAGCAGGCATCATTAGAAAAATAAACAGGGAGGCACCAAAGCAGGCAAGCAGATCCAACTCAACTATCACTACTGAAAGTTAACCATCATAAAAAAAAGGGCAGCCCAGTGCACATAGCTCCCGCTTGCACGGGGCCCGGGAAAGGGTCCAACCACTTTGGGTCTACCCCTTCATAGTTAACCATCAGCAAAAAGAGGAAAATCAATGGAAGTAAAAGAACCCTTACATAATAAAAGTAAAGATCCATCAATTAATATTTATAAGTATGTGTCATCTTATTCCTGTGTTTTTCCTATTAATACTTTCTCTAATTCCTATTATCCAAAGGAACTGTTTAGCTAGCATACTGATTGATATGTGCACTCAACATGAGAGCTCATAACAATCATGATATCCACATCACCTATGTGGCCACATGTACCTCACCAAGCACAGAAGAGTTAATCTTTTACAACCTAGCAGGCTACAAGCATGCTTTGTCCTAATCCTGGACCACCGATATGAAACAGATTAAAATGTATTTATGCATCCAACATTCATCAAAACCAAACGTTGACGTTCATCAATGGCCGCTGCCTGTTGGGCCGTGTGGAAATGTTGGAGCAATATGGCAATTCAGTACAAGCTTCAGACTCAGCCTAATGAAGTAGTACTCAGACTCGGACTTGTCCATATTTTGCTGCACTAAGAATGCTGTGGCAGATCATTCAAAGTAATTGTCAAAAGCCAAAATTCTGAATCTGAATAACCGGATCACTATCATCCAACCGCCAACTGTGCAAATGACTGTCGTTTTAGTATCTGTTCCAAAAATACTTTGGTGTTTAATTGTTCACGGTAGTTCCATTTCTCGATCTATCCTTTTGGGTCTGGGCTGGAAACTGGTAATAATCATATAAGAGCGTTTAGATCACTAAAACGCTCTTATAAAAGTTTACAGAGGGAGTATGTTGTATGCAAACAATCTTTAGCTTTCAATATAAAGCCAGGCCCCGTGCCTTTGTCTAAAAAAGCTTAACATTTCTAACATGGCCTAAAGTATCACCAATCTGCCGCTTTACAGCCTTCCAATGGTCTTTTTGTATCTGTTGCAAGTATAAAACGGAGAAGCAAAAAAGTATTCACGGCTATTGGTGAAATTACATCCGCAGATAACTTCACAGCACAATTGGTGGGAAAATGATGTGGAATGAGTCGAGGCAGTCGGGTTCAGTGGCAGCGTTAATCGATCCTACTATTGGGAAAATATTTTACCTGATAATGGAACTGCAAGGATGTCGCCGGGTGCCACGACGGGGCTCCCCATGGCATTCACATTGCTGAGATCCGTGACAGTGGTGGCGTGGGTGGCGGCGATGGATTGCACGGTGTCCCCGACCCGCACGAGATAGGAGAGGTAGACGGCGGGGAGGTTGTTGTCGGTGGAGTTGAGGCAGACGCAGGGGAAGGGGACGACGAGAATCTGGCCGGCGTCGAGCAGCGCGTCCGGGTCGGCCTCGGCGAGCCCGTTGGCGCTGCGGATCTGGTCGGCGGAGGCGAGGCCCGCGAAGACGACGTCGGCGACGGTGGCGAGCGTGTCGGCGGGGCGCGCGGTGTAGCGGACGGAGACGGACTTGCGGACGCCGTCGGCGCAGGCGCAGCGGGTGGGGACGCGGAGGAGGAGCCCCGCGGGGAGGATCCGGTTGGCGGCGCCGGGGGAGGCGAAGTCGAGCGCGTTGGCCGCCAGCAGCGCCGCCGGGTCCGCGCCGAAGAGCGCCGCCACCTCGGAGACCTTCATGTCGGCGTAGAGCGAGTAGCCGAGCAGCGCCGCGCACGAGTCGGCGCTGGAGCAGGGCTCGATCGTGGTCTTCGCCGCCGCGCCGCCCGCCGCCGCGAGGATCACCAGCAGCGCCGCTGCGGCCGCGGCCGCCGGCCTCGACATTGGGGCCCGGCGAGGGGCTTAGGGTTGGGGCCTCGGGGGGATGGGGGGAGTGGGGAGCTGAGCTCGAGCTCTCTCTCGGCTTTTGGCTGCACAGTGTGCGAATCGAAATTTTTGGGCAGGAGCCGAGACTGCCGACTAGGCGAGAAGGGTGTGGAGGCCTCGGATGCCACGCAGGTGACCGGTTGGCCAGTTGTCTATGACATGTGGGTGCCATGTCGGCGGACCCCAACCGTCGGTGGGAGGGACGTTGTTTTCTGGCAGAAATACTGTTTGTGCTTGGAATCTGTGTCTTGTGCGGGGAGGAGGCGACCGATATCTCGTGACCAACTCTATTATGTCGGGTAAATTGATTTTTTTTTCTCGAAATTTTGAAGTACTTTGATGATTTGCCTTGTTTCCATTGCAATTTATCATCTGCCACAAAGATGGTTACATTCCTTTTTCTTTTTTTTTTGCGGGGAGATGGTTACATTCCTCGTGGTGGAATCAACTCAGGTTTAGCAGGAGGGGACGTTATGTTGACTACAAAAGCGTCTGTGACGACTTCATCAATCTCAAGATGTTGTACCGCCACAAGGTGCTAATCCAGCTGCCCGACCTCTCTCTGCCAAACAATCCTCACCAATTGTTGTGTTGCCCGGCTACCCCTCTCCCCATGCATGTTGCTTCTTCATCGGGATACCCGGATTTTTTGTTTCATTTCTTTACTAGTTTTTGGTTTTCTTTTCCGATTTTTCTTTTTCCTGTTTATCACTTTTTAAATTTTGTTTCTGTTATTGAAAAAATGGGGAAAAAATTAAAAGCTGTTCATAATTACAAAAAATTAAAAACAATACGTTTTCAATTTTTGGGGGATCTGAAAATATGTCTGTATTTTCAAAAATTGTTCACAGATTTAAAAAATCATGCTCTCAAAAATGGTTCATCTTTAAATAGTTGATATTTCCAATTTTGTTGTCGTTTTCTGTTTTTTCAAAACACAAACAAAAATTTAAATTATCAAAAAAATCTGAAATTTCATTTTTTGTGAAAAAAACAAACAATGAAAATGTAATTTTTTTCCTTTTTATAAAAATAGTCAATTTCTAACATTTTTATAACAATGCAAATAGTTTTTGAAACTTAAAAACATGTTTTTTGAATATTTGAACATTTTCCGAAGACACAACATTTTTCCAAATTACGGAATTTTTCTTGAACTGCAAACACTTTTCAAATTTGCAAAATAAAACTGAAAAAAGTAAATAAAGTATTTTTTGAATTTTTTTAAATTTTGAAATTCTGGACATTTTTCTATAAAACACTAACAATTTGTTCATTCTGATTTTAATTTTGAAAATCAGTCATATTTAAAAAGATAATGAACATTTCTAAATTTGTGATTTTTTGAAAAAAAATACAGAAAATAAAAAATGAAAAATGAAAAGAAAAGAAAATAATAAAGAATGCGGTTTGGGGGAATGTGCCGGCCCAGTTTACACTACCCTGTGTGTTTTGGCTACTATTTGCCGTAGTGAGCGGCTAATAGGATTTTCCTCAGTCCCTACCCTACAACTTTTACACTAGAGAATTCGACTACCATAGAAAGCAAGAAGGAAATTCATGTTACTTCACTGTAAAAATCATGTTACTTTTTTTTAGCACAAATCATGTTACTTCTTTATACGAGAAACTAGCGAGAGCATTGTTTATTGTATAGACCGAAAATAAAAGAAAAACATCTACAAGTGTAATTTCTATCTCACATTGAAACTTTGTGAAACAGTGGTACAACATTAGTTATGTTATTTGCAAACAGAAAGAGTCCACATTTTGTCTCACAAGGACCTGCCATGTTTTATCGTGTGTAGACGAATTACATGATCTCCTAGAGAGGTTGAAAATTTCCTCGTATCGGTTGCACATGAACAGCACCCTCGTGGAGTTGTGGTCTCAAATGTCTACTGCTCCCTTCGTCCCATAATATAAGATTGTAGTGTTAAAAACGCTCTTATATTATGGGACGGAGGGAGTACATGTTAGAATCATCCGCCATTCATACGATCATTGCTCATTAAGTTCTATGTGTGTCGATGCCAGCCCAATCAGTCGCATGCCATGCCAAAAGCCTCTGATCAATTTAGATGCATTCATGTAAAGAAGAGCCAAGCTCTCTGCCTAGCAATGCTGCTCGAGTACAGAGCTTCAGTACCCGAAAACAATGGTGAATTCATCGCAAGAGTGACCGAAGAAAAAGAAAACCTCTTGCAATCCTACCCACAACTTTCTGGTTCTTAGGATCTGCAGGGACCTGAGCAGGGAAAAAATAGAGCTCTCAAGTTCTTCTTCAATCTTCTTTTTTTGCAGAGGTCTCGTCACTATCTCATGGATTCATTCTACGGGTTCCAAAAATTATTCACTGCTGATTCGGTCCAGTGACCGCCGGAGGACAGCATGGAGATGTACTAGAATCAGGGAGGACGGCGGGGCGAGCGATCACTCGCCCTTGGTTAACAATGTGAGTTGGTCAGGTGCTTCAAGCTCGAGACGTCGAACAGCTCCATGAATCTCAGGTCGGTGCTCCTCACTTTTGCAGCAGCGAAGCGCTGGTACTCATCGAAGACCGAAGACAGGCACCATTTCTGCAACTTCCTCATGCAACCGACGACGCATCCAGTTCGGTGCTGCAGATACAAACGAAAGTATTGCACGGTGAGTAAGTAGAAAGTTATAGACTTGAAGATACCAGCTGCAAAGCGTAAAATAAAAACTGATCAAGCTTACCTTGCCTCTCTTGCAGTGAATAAGCAAAGGTTGATTTCTTACATCTGGAAGAAAGAAAACGAAAGGAGCAAGACTGTAAGAGAGATGAAATGCTGTGATGGAGGTGGCCGAGATGGGAAGGATCAATGGAAGATGAAGTACCTAGGACAACTTTAAGTGCCTCCCGGATTTTCTCATCGGGTATCTCGACGAATGGTTCCTGCAGTAACAGAGTTTCAGGCATTGTCAGACCAAGCATCAGATTCTGGACATAAATGGTGGAATTATCAAGACTTTAGAATTAATTACACACACAATGAGCAGTTGTAACATGAAATGTGGTGCATAGAGTTACATATAAATCAATAGCATTGATAATATTGTACACTAAATGTACCAAGGTCCAGTAAAGGCTGAACCAGACAAAGAAAAATAGATGACCAATTCCTTGAAATCTTTCTGCTGGTTAGCTAGTGCCCTAGTTTCTTTATTTCAGTGGTTTCAACAAATTGGATCTTATTATATTGGAGAAAAACCCCAACTCGCCGTGTCTGTCTATCCAGTGACATGATTTTCTTCATAAAAAGAAGTAGGGTTCAGTATAAGGTCAACCGTCCATCATGTACTATTTTTCAAGGTAGGACTACAAACCACATTTGGATGTCCCTGCTAACTAGTAATTATAATTGCAAAACAAATTCAGACAATGACAATGCTAATCTAAGAAACTATGACACACAGACCAATAGGAAGGAACAAACCAGCTTTACAGCAACAGAACAACCGGTTCGTATAAATGACAAATCTACTCAATTATGCATTAGGTCATGGATGACCTGGAAGTTCAGAGATAAGAAAAGAAATAACTGGGGTAGTTTCTTGTCATTCATAGCATCAATCAAAAGCAACAAAATAATTTTTGACACTATAAATATGATTTGTCTTGACCGCTGCACCAGTTCCCAAATAATTAAAACGGACTAGTCAAAAAAAGTACTGGATTCAGAATATCTAAAGCAACATTATAATAAAGAAAACTGTAGTCACCCCTTGAAAATAATCTGGAAGCTTTGCCCACAACTATATCACAATTCTCACCTAAACCTCCAAAAGTAAAAGGGTAAAATTCTAGAAAATATTTTTCAGCTACAATATGTGTACCTTCAAAAATTACTGTACAATTTAAGTTTCAAAGAAGTATGGAACTTCGCATACCAACAATTTACTGCAACTTTTGTTCATAAGTGGCATGAAATTCTTTTGAATGAAGGTAAAATTACATGTAAAACACCATGACGTTTGCTATTCAGGAAAACCAGCAAGAACACATGGCGAAGCAGCACCACATATGCCAACATCAGATGCAAAGCATCAGCGAGGTACATGGTCACATGAAAACAGGGAACAGTACAACAAAAAAATTGAAAAAGGTTTCATCCAAAATATGATTTCACATGCTCAGATCTATCATTGATAGATCCCTGGCACAGACTATATGTGGCGATCTAATCAATCATCCAGCCGAAAAATTATATAGGACTGAAACCTAGCATGATAAATCAGCAATCATTTTGCCAGCGGGAAGAATCCAATGTACTGTCCTCCATGCTCAGTTCCATCTACTCGGTGAACAGGGCAATTTACGGATCTCGAAAAACTGTGGCAGATCTAGGCCTCCAGTGTTATGTTATCCCCTCTCATCAAGAACAGAACAACACTGGACATGCCCCCGCTATCATTGTGTGCCATACTGACATGCCCTCAATTATTTCTTTTTCTTTCTTACTTGTGAAAAAATATATTTTTTCTGAGGCACCATCTGCATAGTGAAAAACTACAACTTGTTCTTTTATCCTCTTCAGTGCGTGAGCTTTTTATACATTTCGTCCAACTTGACCCAGGCAGCTAGATCAGTCCAATATCAACTTAACGCATGGACCATTGTGGATTAGGTTGCCAAACAGAGCACATAACAACTAGTGGTGCTCATGCATCAACCAACAATTTTAATTCATAAAACTGGGCATAGCCTGTTGGGACCATTAAAGCTGCTTAATAAAACGACCTAAAGAGCATATGGGGTGTATAGGAGTTACAGGTCCCATGAGCTGCTCACACTGAAGCCTATACAAGAAAATTCCTGTACCGAATAAATTGTGTCCTTCTTGCAAAAAAAAAAAATCAGAAAAAAAAACAAATAGTCCATGAGCTACCTACTTTGCAGAAATAGCGAAAATATCACTCAAACAAGAAAAAGAAAAGAAAAACTAAGAAAATAAATGAAAGGGGATAATGGAGATGCTTTGTGAACTATGCACACTCACTACCAGACTTGTTATCACAGGAGCAAACCAATTAGAAACCATTGGGAATATTGGGAAAATTGTTGTTTAAAATCAGCAGCGCAGCTGGGTCGATTAATCAAACCAATGCTGAAAGGGACCACCGCCGATGTGGCGTAAAACTTGAAAAATCCCCAGGCTAGTGGTAGGAGAAAAGAGATAGATGCGCCTATTAGGCAAGTCAGATGATAACAAATAAAATCCAGCCAGTGATGCATTGGATTCTCCCCCGAGCCACCTAGGCGAGTACGTACTAATCTAGGACGCGTAATAGCGACATGATCAACGACCTCGGTTCTTGGCAAGCAATTCTCGTATCTACCGGAAAGTATTCATGATTATCTATCTACAAGCTGCGATTCTACCTTCCCCAAGAATTGCCATCAAGAGAAACACGTAGAAGAGAATTTCATAAACGCAAGCCAGATTGTTCGTGTTTGGTTACCTTGCGGCCCTCAATTCCGAACTGGTGGAGCTTGATTCCGTTCTTCTCGAGGAACTCCGTGTTGGTCTCCGGGTACGGCTCCGGGCAGAGGTACCTGAGCGATGAGCCGACGGACGTCAGAACCACGTGACAGGACACGAGCAGCGCAATAATTGCAGGCGCGCGGAGCAGAGAGAGGCGGGGAGATCCTCACACAATGGAGCGGAGGTTGAGGGACTTGAGGAAGCGGAAGTTGGCGGCGGCCGGGAAGCCGGAGCGGTAGATGCCGTCGTCGACCATGGCGAAGTTGAGCGGCGGCACGAGCGTGGCCTCGTCGTAGCCCCCCGCCCCCGGCGCCGCCAGCAGCGGCGGCAGCGGCGGGGGCATGGGGAAGATCTTGGGGGGCTTCTCGTGCTTCCACAGCTCGAGGCCGCTCATCTCCATGGCCTCCTCCCGCTGCCCCGCCTCCAGGGCCCTCTGCCTGGGCATGATTTCCAGCTTCATGATGGCTTCCGGTTTCGCACGGGGCAAGGGCAGAACCGTCAATTTGCAACGAGATGGGTGTGCTTTGTGTGCGTGATGGTTTGAGCGGTGTGGGTGTGATGGCCTAACTGGAAGGAAGAGGTTATTTATAGCACAAGATGAAGGAAGGAAGAGAGGGAAACTCCAAAAGGTTGCAAGAGGGGGGAAAGGTGGGTAATTGGAGGAAGGGAACTCCAAGAAAAAAGTGTGATGATGATTGATGAGGAAAGGTGAAATTTTAGGATAAGGAGGTGATTTAATGTGTGTTATGACATCTAGAGTGTCTACCACAATTGGCTCCATTATTCATGTGCGATGTAGTTTAATTCTATAATAAAATTATATCCTGATGATTTAATCATGAGAAAGACTGTGTTGGTTCAACAGACTATACCAAAGGTTTTTTAAAAAGGATGTGTCTACTCTCATCTAGAAGTGAAATAATTATGTCTCATCTAACTACTACACCATATAATTTTACGTTGGGATTCGCCAGGATTTTTGTTTGGTTAAGCAAATATTGTAGGAGTTAGATGAGACTCTGTTATTTCTCTGTTTAAAAAATACATTATGCTGACCCGGGAAAATTGTCCGAGCACCCACAGAAATGTTGAAATCGTCTTACCGAGGCTACACTATAAGTGTAAATTTGTTTGTCCTTCGCAGTATGGGCGGAACTCTCATCATATCCCTTTGATGATCAATAGCAGGGATCATGATAGCCCGATCATTGATGTCAAACGTATCTTATTGCCACTCCAGCTGCGTGTACTACGAGCTTGTCAAGATGTCAACAGTTTTCAATGCACATCATTGTCCATCTCTAGCGAAATGTACGTAAGATCCACTTACATGCTGAGTCATGCTAGAGATGTGATTAGAAACTGTATAACAAGAAAGAGATGTATGACTTGTCATCATTATTACTATTCTTACTTTGGTTCGTGTATCGCAATTTTTGTTCCATTTTCCATGATGAAGCCAACATAACATACATATTATACTCCTTCAACACTAACGATAAAACCATGTGTTATGTACTGGTGCATCATTATACATTAGCTTGGGCACTGTGCTTTCCTGACAACAAATTACAGGCATATTCGCTCAAAACTTGTCATATTTCTTATTTAAATCTTGTGCGGGCTATCACAGATAGTGCGATGAAGTGTCGGTGAAATGGTGGACGATGTTGTGCACGGGAAACGACAAAAATGTCAGAAGGCGTGAAGATAAGGTGTTGCGGTAATCTATCCATGTCTAATGCGTTGATGTAACCTATAGCATGATGGAGACGTATTTCGTTCTACAGCTTTGCCAATATCAGTTGCTAGAATTTGTTATCAATCTTATTCACCTAATTTGCACATCATTAATTAATCCTAAATTGTTGTAGAAAAATAAGGGTGCAAGTGGTTAGGAAAATTTTCGACCCAACCCGTTTCTGAACCTGGTTTTATAGGATATGTTAAGAGATTTTTGACATCCAAATATTATCGAATATGATTTAGACGGATAATGCTCATACCACATCATATTCCATAGACAAGCTCGGGATAATCATATGTTTGAACAAAAAAATTAGAAGAATTGCCAAGGGTTCGCAACTGAAAGGATTGTCCTACTACACATAGACTATCTTCCATTCTACCCCTTTTGCTAATATCAGTTGCTAGAATGCACATCAGTAGCTTATCCTAAATTGCAGCAGAAAAAATAAGTGTGGAAGTGGTTATGATAAAATTTAAACCATTTTGGAATTTGGTCTTATAGGATATGGTAAGACATTTTGACATTTGAATAATCTGATCTGATTCGGACGGATAATGCCATATCCTATTCCATAGGCAAGCTTGGGATACTCAGATATTTGATCTAAATATTTAGACTGGTCATAGTGGGGAGTAACTTAGACTAGTAACCTCTATAGTGCATAGTATCATAGATGATCTCATTTATTGTCATGCATGACACATAGTAGCATCACATTTATTATGTTACGGTACCTACCTATGTTACTATAATCATCTCTATCTTTTTTAATTGCTTGCCATATAAGCACGTTTGCGAGGCCCAAGTGCATGATACTATTTATGTTACTCCCACTATGGCCAGCCTTAGAGGAACTACCAAAGGGTTAACAAGTGAAACAATTTATATCTACTAGGTACACATGGACCATCTTTTCTTTTGGCACTTCCCATAAACCAACAGGTTGGCTTGCTTTATCTGTTAACATTATTTTTCTCTTTTTTTTTTTGAGGCATTAACATTATTTTTCTCGTTCACATGACATAACGTAGGCAACAGCTTGAACAAGAAGCGAAAAATCGCACACGCAAGAAAAACTTTTGCGGAAGAAGCCGTGCAGAGCACGAAGCTTGCTTGGTTAACCGAAAGCCGTTGGACAGAACCCGGAGCTCGGAGCCCTCACGTGACCAGGCGTACGGGTCCCTTCAGAAAGCGGTTTTTCAGTTTGCGCCCGCGCGTGCGTGACACCGTGCCCCCTTCCCCAAGCCGTTAACGCACGCCCAACGAACGACCCGCGCCATCCGAGCCAGAAAGCAACGCACGAAAGGTGCCCGCACCCGGCGGCGACTCCGATCGCCCGATCGACCGATCGCTGACCATCCAGATCCAGTCCAACGAAACGAGCACGAACATGGTGTGGTCGGGCCGGTCCGTGACGGGAGCGGTGAGTGCGTCCGGGAGCGGAGGCGCAGCAGCCGTTGCGTCAGAGCGGCCGGCTGCTGCCGTGGGACGGCGGCGCGGGCGCAGGCAGGTCCGAAGACCGAAACCAGCGGGCGACGACACCCGGCCTTTGACGGATTAGGTTGCCACCGTTTTGGTGTTGATGGATCTGGACGGCTTGACCTCGTGGATCCGGTTGAATCCAGCGAGGAAGCTTCCAGGATCCTGCGTTGTCTTCCGGAACTGGTCCGCAGGTGGCTTATATGGATCTTTTTTTCCATTAAGAATGGATAATCAGGATACATGGGATCCATTCCCACTACTCGGCCCGTTCGACACATTGACGTGGTCTGTCTCTGGTGTATCTTTGACAGTCGCCTGCGTGTTAAATTAAAATTTTCATCTTTTGAATCAGGGCAGACTAGTATTCATACGAAGAATCACAATAAACATGCTGGCTTAGTCTTTTGATAATGTATGTTTCTTTGACTGCCACGTGCATGTTAATTAAAAAAAGAAAACCACAGAACGTTCAAGTTCAATTATAACTTATAAGTTTAAAACAAAATTTTAACAAATTTAATGATGTTATTTATAGTTCTTTTATTGATGTAATGTTATTTACCAGTCTGCCATTTTCCACATTTTTAGTCAAACTTTGTAATTTCTGATTACTCCATAGTCCATACACATAAAATTGAGGAAATCCGAAGAGGTGAGGAGGTTAGATTATTTTTCCTAAACCATTTTTTCCTATTGCGCTCGACCCTATGCAACAGAAGCCGTGTCACAATTTTTCCTAAACCGTTTTTTCTTCTCAAAACAAGACCCATGTGCAGAAGCACATCGCGGTCACCATCGTAACACCACACGTGTTTCAAACACATAGCCCATTGCAGACAATTGCAACATCACAGAGGTTTTAGAAACATAACCACCGTTGCAGACCATTACAACATCATGCATGTTTTAAAAGCATAGCCACTGTTGCAGACCATTACAACACCATGCATGTTTTAGAAACATAGCCCCTGTCGTGGCCATCGCCATCCGGTGGTCCATTGACCGATGCTTCACCC
>NC_041393.1:91287146-91324068 GCF_002162155.2 Triticum dicoccoides | reverse complement strand
CCTCGCCTTGATCGAAGTGGTGTCGGCCGTTGGCTTGCAGCAGCGTGATGCCGCACTCCGTCCCGAGAAGTGTGGTTGCACATAGAGGAGCGAGCCAAGGAGGCAACAAAGGAAGCGCCGGTGTTGGGAGATTGCAGTTGCACACGGAGGAGAGATGCTGAGGAGGTGTGGCGGAGATATCTGGAGGGAGATTGGGACTAGAAGCAGAGTTGTTGTGAGTGACGCTTATTATTAGCGCAATAAGGTGGACGTGTGGGTGGGGCCCGCGTGGGTGGTGGCCATGTGGCAACCAAAGGAGGTGGTCGACGCTGGCGTTTATTTAGCCGCTCGATTTCAACCGTTTCCCTTAAAAAAATCTCGGTTAATAAGTTAGAGCTTTGAAGATAAGTACGAGGACTTTCCAAGCCTTGTTTCAGAAGTTTAACGTTGACGTACATGGGTGAACAAATATATTTTTACTTTTCGTCTATTGAGGTAATTTTACTTATTATCACTAGTTGTGACTCCTCTTTTTCAGGAAAGCTTTCACTCTATTCATCAACAGTCATGGCAGTACAACACACCAAAAATAACAAAAATTACATCCAACTCCGCAGACCACCTAGCGACAACTATAGGCATTGGAGCATGCTGAAGGCACACCACTGTCATCTCTCTTCCTTACCAAGACGCGCAAACCTTGTTGGAGTAGACAATCGGGATGTCATCATGCTAAGTCCCCACAGGACCAGCATACTAGAATAACCACAGACGTCAGTGAAGAGAGGCGTAGATCGAAAGTATCCAACTTGTAGGCACATGAACATAGATGAACGCGTTCGCAAAAAAAATGAACACAGATGAACGAAGAACAGATCCAAGTATATCCATAAAAGACAAACGTCAATGAATCATGCAAGATCCGCTAGAGACACCTCTATGCGCCCTCCAAGGACGCTAGACGCGCTGTAGGGCCGGGGGCTAGGCAGGGAGAATCTTATTTCATCTTCAGGGAGCTGTCGTCCTAGGCGTGTACATAGTACGAATTTTTTTCTACTGCAGAGTTACCCAACAACATTAATGGCAGCATCACCAAGTACCATGTACTAACCAGATGTTGAACATACTCTAGCATCAAGCACTAGGAATCACACTTCATCTATGAAATTCAGAGATAAAAATTTAGAGATTGAAAGGCTAGTTATCGACGAGAGGGGGGGTGAATACGCAATTTTTATGAAAGTCTTCAAAATATGGGAGTTTTGAAGACAAACAATAGAAACGACACTATTCGTATGCAGCGGAAGGTAGACTACACTAGACAAGCCATAGTCAAGTATTCAATAAAGTGAAAGCACGAAGGCTATAAGCAGCCAGGTAGTAAGGATCAGGAAGGAAGATAGTATGAAGCCAATCAGGACAAGTAGTCACAAAGTGAAGTCAAACAGATAATGCAAGCAGGCAATGACTTCACGAAGACAAACTGTAAGTAAAGAGAAGTGAGAGATAGAACCAGTAGCTTCAGGAGGACATGGGTTTGTTCAACCAGTTCCAGTTGCTGTGAAAATTGTACGTCTGGTTATGGAGGCTGAGATTTAACTCAGAAGACCGCGTCTTCAACTTATTCCCCTTGAGCTAAGGACTCTCAGTCCCCGCCCAATCACTCTGGTAAGTCTTCAAGGTAGACTCCCAAACCTTCACAGACTTCGTTCACTCGCAATCCACAATGACTCTTGGATGCTCAGAACGTGACGCCTAACCGGCTGGAGGATTCACAATCCTCAAGTGAAATAAGTCTTTAGATCACGCGGACAGAAAGACTTCAGTGATGCCAAACACTCTTTGGGCTCTGGGTGGTTTGGGCTTTGTCCTCGCAAGGATTCTCTCTCAAAAGCTTCAGAGGTGGGTTGCTCTCTAACGACAAAAGCCGTGTACTAACTCTGAGCAGCCACCAATTTATGGTGTAGGGGGTGGGCTATTTATAGCCACTGGGCAACCCGACCTGATTTTTCTGAAATGACGCTGGGTCACTAAGGAACTGACACGTGTTCCAACGGTCAGATTTCAAACACACACGACAGCTTGACTTGGGCTACAAGTAAAGCTGACTCATCCGACTCTGGATAAGATTTGCTCTGGTTGTCTTTGCTTGATGACATAGGATTTGGTTGAGCATCACTTCAGTCACTCTGACTTTGTTCACTTGGACTCCACTTAACAGTGCGGTGGTTCCTATGACTCAACAAAGAAGAAAATAAACAACAAAACAACCAAGTCTTCGCCCTCCATAGTCTTCATGCGATGTCTTCTCATGTCATAGTCTTCAAGGTGAATAGCTTCACAGACCACCATTGTCTTCAATGTCTTCACACATTTTTAGGGGTCATGTCCGGTAGGTAAACCGAATTAATGAGGGACTACTACCTGTGTTATTCTGCAATTCTCACAAACACATTAGTCCCTCAACCAGGTTTGTTATCAATACTCCAAAACCAACTAGGGGTGGCACTAGATGCACTTACAATCTCCTCCTTTTTGGTGATTGATGACAAACTAGTTGAAGTTTTCAACGGGGATAAAAGTATGTGAAATTGTAAAGGATTAAGATATTGTCTTCATAGATGGTAAACATGCTCCCCCTGAAGATGTGCATATAGATGTTTTGCGTTGGAATGCAAATGCACATGGCAGGTTGTACTTGTGGAGATCCTCTTCACCATATGAAGACAATACATCATGCATGAGCAGATATATAGGAATAATGACATGCATAATGAGAAATGGACATCTGCGGAATGGCTTCATGCGCGATTTATCATTGCATCACAGAAGAGCAGAAAAAGTAGCAGACGACCATCGAGTTTAAGTGTTACAACCCAAAGAACCAAATGTATCAAAAGCGAGAGTTGTAAACACTTGGCAAAAATATAGCAACCACCCTTAAGGACCCGCTTGAAGACTATCAACATATGCTTCTCCCCCTTTTGTCAGTAAGGACCAAAAAGGTTTGAAGACATAGTCTCTACTCGTTCCCATGAGGAGTAGGTGAGCTAGCAGGGTCGTTGTCGAGGTTTGGTGGTGCAGACGAACTTGGTGCAGTGTCAACGCACGCAGAAGTTGGAGGTGGTGAAGTAGCATCATCGACGTCATCAAGAACTCTGGCATTTACAGTTGTTGCAGAGGAGGAGTACTCTGAATCTTCAAGGGACGGAGTTCGACGCAAGACAACATTCCTGGGTGGAGTGGTGTTGAACTTGAATCTCTCTGTGAAGCCATCGTCTTGAAGATCAGCTTCGGCACTGAGCAATGTCAAACTCTTCCATGCCCTCTGACTGGTTTCATGAGTGACAAAGGCATTCTTCGTGGCAAGGTTGCGAATGAGATTGACATCCACCAAGAGGCTTTGCATCCGACGCTTTAGCCACTAATGATGCTTGTCTTGTTTTTGATGCAAGGCCACGAGAAGCTCTCGATCATTAAGCACACGAGATCGCTTTTGGGGCCTTTGAGCAATAGTGCTTTCTGTGGCTTCAGTACGAGCACGACGGGTATTTCCAGCAAGCGGATAAACATGAGCAGCAGCTTGAATGCCTTCAACATGCTGAGAGAAACTTTGATGATCGGCATTATGAAGATATATTGCCTCCTTAGCAGGCTCTGGGAATATGGCTTCGACTGACATATCAACCTCTGGCAGGAATATAAGATGGTTGCGTGCAGAGGGCTGATAGTTAACAGTGGAGTGAAGCTTGATTAGACGCATAACCCATGGAGCATAGAATTTTAGTCCAAAGATGTCTGAGCCAGATGCAACGAATTGACGAATGAAGAAATCCTGAGCATCTGAAACAGGCAAGTGCTTCTTCTAAGCAGGGCAGGCCAGCAATGGCTTCGGAATCCAGACGCATATGAGGAAATATGCGCCCTTGGTTGTATAGGACACATGAGTAGTAGCTGCGTTGCTGATAACTCCAGAACCGATCAGATGATATTCTTGGCTTGGAATATGGGTTCTTGGCACTATCAAAGAAAGTGTTGTGTGAAATGAAGCCATTGACATTTAATGATCCTGGTGCAGATGCAGTACCCGGGAACCGTGGCAACCTTGGCTTTGGCTTCTGAACCTGAGGCCTGTGCTCCACATGATAATCAAACTAAGGGCCGGGAGCAGGCGGAGGAACCAGAATAGGCCATCTGACAGGGACCAGCTCGCCTTGATAGAATGCTTGCTCAATAGTGTGTGGCCTTGGTGACAGTATAGGAGCAGAGGCATTTGCAATGGCGTCAGGCTGCACATTGGTGGTAGGTGCATCATTGGCTTCATGCACAGTGTTGACTGTAGGTGCCACATTATCCTCAGTCATGACAACGTCATTGGCGCCAGTAGTGTTGTTGGTGGGCGCCTCAGGATTTTCAACCTCCACTTGACTAGCTGGAGGGTCAGGCACAGACACGTTCTCCTCGATAACAACTTCTTCTTGGTTGGTAGGGGGTGTAGCAGCACGTTCTTCTTCTTGTCTATCATCGGTTGATGCAGCCGAAATCTCTTCAGTAGCATTAGCTTCTGACACGGGAACCGTCACAGAAGGATTATCTTCAGGGAACACTTGACGTGCCACTGAGCTGGATTGGTTTGAGTCTTCTTCTGTGATGCTTTTCATGGAGACTGATGGACTTAGGCCTTTGCGAAGCCATTTAAACATGGGCGACGCCTTTGGTGAGGGTGTAGTATCCATGTAATTGTCGTCATTCACTATTGGGCTTGTTACTTGTGCTGGTGGAGGATGGGGTGTACTTGGTGAGTCTTGACTTGGGGTTGCTGATTGGGGGCGATCAGCCCATGAGGCATCCTGTGAGATTGGCGTCAAAGGACGACCAATACTGATGAGTTTGTTGTTCGTGAGAATAGGCGATGATACCATTTGGCGCTCGATCTGAGGAAGGACTTCATCATCAACTATATTGTCTTGGGGACCAATGTTCTTCAGTCATGATGGGGTCGACGACTGGAACTTCTTGAGCTTCAGGAGCCTCTGTGGAAGCAGACTCATGAACTATCAGTTGACGCTCTTGGTTTTCGGATGCAGGATGAGCATAGGACAGGGGCTCGACAATGAGGGGCTCTTTTAGAGAAGCCCAATCTTTCTTCTTGATCTTTCTCTTCTTGGGCAAGGGAGTGTCATCGGTGGTGTTCTTGAACTTGCGCTTTCTGGCTTAGGCTTTAGTTGCCTTGGTTTTCTTTTGTTCTGAAGCCACTGTGGGGACCTTAGGCTTCGAGCCTGTCATGCTGGCAGGGAAGACAATGCGAGGTTCTTCCCACCGTGATGCTTCAGATGGGGTCACAGTAGACTTCTTCTTCTTTGCAGCCATCTTGGGGTCAATGCCTGGACGCCCAAGTGCCTTGCGCTTTTCAGCTTCATTGTAAGCTTGAACACACTTGGTAGCGAGGTTCTTCATCCGTTCTCGAGAGCCTTTGGCTTCTTCACGTTTCTTGCGAAATGTCTCCTTGAGGTCATTCAACATTAGCTTGAATTTCTAAACATCAGCCACACTAAGCTTGGCCATGTGCTTCTTGAACTGTTCTTTCTCATAGTCAATTTTGTTTTTTAGTTCGACAATCTTCTGAGCCAGGGCCAGCTCAGGAGCAATGGCGCCTTGGAAGGCGAAGCTGATGCCAATTGGGAGTTGAAGATCATCAAAACTGAGATCAGGGTTGTCGAACCACTCATCAATAAAGTTGTCCAGGATGTTCACATCAAATAGGGGCAGATCATTAAAGATCTCCGCCTCTTGCTTGCTCTTTATCAGCTCCTCAAGAGCATCATCACCAAACTCATCATCTGACAACAGATCAATGGCTTCAGATTCGTTCCTTAGAACGTCAGCCGGTGTCAGTGCTTGACTGGACCTCTGAACAGTTTTCTTTTGAGGCTTCTCTTTCCGTTTGGAGACCCGAGATTGATCTTCAGAGTAACTTGGTGCAGGAGGAGCAATTGCTAGTGGCTTCACTCGTGAAGCCTTTGGTGCAGCAGTAGGTTTTGAAACCTTAGATTTCTTTTGCTTCTGCGGCTTAGGAGGAGCTGGAGCTTCATTAGAATCTGCATCATCAGCAGAGTGATCCACATTTGCACCTTGAACGACAATGTGTGAGAGGAGGCCTTCGAAGTTGTAGAAGGGGCCGATCCTATTTTCATTGGCTACACGGGTGCCATCTTCCCGAGGAGCAGAAGGACCAGGATTGAAGTCAAGTCCAAATGCCTTCTTGTTCTTCACGACAGAATCTTTAGCAAACTGGAAGTTGTGTTTGAACAGATTGTCATCACGACACCATAGCAGAGAAGAGGGGTCGGCATTCTCTGGTTCTGGGCTGCGTACCATACAAGGATAGAATTCTCGTTGAATGGCTTCAGAACGGGACTGGGGTTGAAGATTTTTGTACACAATATCTCCCCAGGGCTGTTTGATAGCATTCTTCTCGGCATACTCAGCCGTGACAAATCTGTATTTGAACCATTCTTCAGCCTAGTATCTTCGAATCCATTGGATTCGATTTTTGCGTTCCCCATAGGTTTCTTCAGGGTCAGTCTTGTACAACTCATGCAGATCTAGTGGCAAATCCTTGGAGGTATTCCCATGATGCTATCTGCCACCTTTTCTAGCTGATTTTTCAGTAGCCATGAAGCTTAACCTGAAAGGCTTCAGAACTTGCAAAGGCTTCCTACAGCTGGTCAGACAAGAACTGACTTCAGGGGAATTTATGTGACTCTGTAAGAATTCTGCAAATGAATACAAACTATGAGAACCAAGGGATTCTCCCACGGACATGTACCTGTGACAACATTAGAGGTGCAAGGGAAGGGGAAGAGGTCATATGCATTCTCAGAAGATTTTGAAGATAAATCAGTTTGAAGACATTGACCTCATAACGCGAAGACATTCACTTATTTGTTGTGAGTCAGTTCTAGATTTGTACGAATCCAAGAATAGGTACAAGTGAGGAATCAGACTTGTAGAGAAGCATAAGTGAACAGACTAGGCATAACATGAGATGTGGAACTGGACAGATTCAATTTTTAAGTATAGAAACCACTTTTGGTAAAGAAAGATGAATCTATCAGATCAAAGAGACGATAAAAAGTGAGTTTTAATTACCACACGAGGAACTGCTAGACGAAGCGAAGTTGGAGGCCGAGCAGTTCGATCTCCCGTGCCCTAACTTGGTGATGGAAGACACCTACGGTGGCGGCGGAGAAGACGAGGTCCGCGGCCGGCGTGAGGACGGCGTCGGTGAGGTCGCGGCAGCTAAGCCCTTCGTCGCCGGTGTCGACGAGAGCTAGCGGTGGCGCTAGGGTTTGCGAGAGGTGGCGAGGTGGAAGAAGGATTTTTGACCGTGATGGGATGGGTATTTATAAGGAAAGGGACAACACAGCGCAATTACACAGGTGCCCCTGACGGTTCACATCTGAAGGACACGTGGCAAGCATGCAACACCTTGGAAGTTGTTCCATGTTCCCACGCACGCCTGGATTGTCGAGGTGGTCGTTCCGAATTCTTCGGATTTCAGGCAATAAAGATATAACATTAAAAGCAGATATAAATGTTTGTCAGATTGACTTCAGTTGGCAAGGTCCTAGTGAAGACAATTGAAAGTTTTAAATAGAATGCATATGATTTGGACATATAGAGTTGAGGTAGAAGCATAGATAGGTTAGGGTCCGATCACATTCACTTAGATCAAAAGATTCAGCATGAAACCATAGCTATAAGTGAATGTTGTAGAGGACAGAACACAAGTGCGAATGTAACTAGTATACGACCAATTGAAGATAAATCAAATATGAACACAATGTCAAGGCTGAATACAAATCAAGTATGAAGACTTTGCAATCATAACGCCAAGGGAAACACTTCAAACAAAAGTTTGGTGGTGGCGTTACCCACCGTATAGGAAGTATTAGACCCAGACACGACGCACAATTATCGTGGCGCTCCAAAGTCAAGTTCCGCATTAATATATTCACACTTAGAGTGTATGTCTTCATTGATTGAAGATATACGTCGTGTGTTGCACATCTAAGTCATCAAAATGCATAAGTGTTAGGATGTGTGTCCAATTCACAGGACATTTGAGGATTCCAAGATATTTAGCTCACCCCGCAACTTGCAAAACCTTTTCTCATCCAAGGGCTTTGTGAAGATATCAGCCAATTGCTCTTCAGTGTTGATGTGAATGATATCAATATCTTCCTTCATGACATGATCTCTGAGAAAGTGATGACGAATCTCAATGTGCTTTGTCTTCGAGTGATGAACTGGGTTGTTGGCAATCTTAATGGCACTCTCATTATCGCAATAGAGAGGCACATTCTTCAGGTAAATACCATAGTCCTTGAGAGTTTGCTTCATCCAGAGAAGCTGAGCACAGCAAGATCCAGCAGCAATGTATTTGGATTCAGCAGTGGAGAGAGATACACAGTTCTGCTTCTTTGAACACCAACAGACAACTGATCATCCCAAAAAGTGACATGTGCCTAATGTGTACTTGCGATCAACCTTGTCACCAGCATAATCAGCATCTGAGAATCCAACTAGATCAAACTCTGAGCCCTTTGGATACCATAATCCTAGTGTTGGGGTGTAAGCCAAATATCAAAGAATTTGCTTCACAGCTAAGTGATGCGATTCCTTTGGTGCCGCTTGGAATCGGGCACACATGCAAACACTAAGCATTATATCTGGCCTAGATGCACATAAATAAAGCAAAGAACCAATCATGGAGCGATATACCTTTTGACGAACTCTTTACCATTGGCGTCGGGACCCAGATGACTTTTGGTTGGCATTGGCGTCGTGTATCCTTTGCAGTCTTGCATTCCAAACTTCTTCAGGCAATCTTTGAGATATTTTTTTTGAGAGATGAAGATGCCGTTGCGTTGCTAAAGGATTTGGAGACCCAGAAAGAACTTCAGCTCGCCCATCATGGACATCTGATATTGCTCTTGCATCATGTGACCAAACTCATCACTGTATTTCTTGTTGGTGCAGCCGAAGATAATGTCATCCACATAAATTTGGCATACAAACAGTTCACCATCATATGTCTTCGTGAAGAGTGTAGGATCTAGTGAACCAGGTTTGAAGCCTTTGCTCTTCAGGAAGTCTTTGAGCGTGTCATACCAAGAACGAGTGGCTTGTTTGAGTCCATAAAGAGCCTTGTTGAGCTTGTATACCATATCAGGATGTTTTGGATCTTCAAAGCCAGGAGGTTGTGCAACATATACTTCTTCTTCAATCTTTCCATTGAGAAAGGCACTCTTCACGTCCGTTTGATATAGAAGGATGTTATGATGATTTGCGTAGGTTAGAAGTATGCGAATGGCTTCAATCCTAGCCACCGGAGCAAATGTTTCATCGAAGTCAATCCCTTCTAGTTGAGTGTATCCTTGTGCAACAAGACGAGCCTTGTTTTTGACAACTTGACCATGCTCATCTTGCTTGTTGTGATATATCCATTTTGTGCCAATAATGTTCTGCTTACGAGGATCAGGACGCTTGACCAGTTCCCACACATTGTTCAGCTTGAACTGTTGAAGCTCTTCTTGCATGGCTTGAATCCATTCAGATTCCATGAAGGCTTCAACCACTTTCTTGGGTTCAGAGATTGAGACGAATGCAAAATGTCCATAGAAGTTTGTTAGCTGAGTTGCTCTTTGCGTTGCCCTTGAACGAGTGAGTGGACCAGGTGCATTGATGCTGTCAATTATCTTCTCAATCTGAACTTCATTTGCAACACGAGGATGAACAGGACAAAGATTTTGCTCATTCTGATCAATGTCATCATTTGGGGTATTGTCTTTAGGTTGAGTAGATGCAGAAACGATCAGTTCTTCTTCAGTCTGATTCTCAGATGGTATGATCTCTCCAATTCCCATTTGCTTGATTGACTCACTAGGGGGTAATTCATCTAGCACATTTGGCAGGTGCTCTCTTTGCTATTCGTTAGTCTCATCGAACCGCACATCCACAGTTTCAACCACTTTATAGTGAAAGAGGTTGAAGACTCTGTAGGAGTGCGGATCCTTTCTGTAACCAAGCATAAAACCTTCATGTGCTTTCGGTGCAAATTTTGAAGTGTGATGTGGATCCTTGATCCAGCACTTTGCACCAAATACTCTGAGGTAACTTACGTTTGGCTTCTTACCAGTTAGGAGCTCATAGGAGGTTTTCTTCAGAAGCTTGTGAAGATAAACACGGTTGATGACGTGGCATGCAGTGTCAATGGCTTCAAGCCAGAACTTCCGTGGAGTCTTGTACTCATCAAGCATCATTTGGGCCATCTCAATAAGGGTTCTGTTCTTGCGATCCGTGATGCCATTCTGCTGAGGTGTGTAAGGAGCAGAGAACTCATGAGTGATACCCATGGTATCCAAGTAAAGGTCGAGGCCGGTGTTCTTGAACTCAGTGCTGTTGTCGCTTCTGATATGCTTGATCTTTACGCCATAGTTTGTCATGGCACGATTGGCAAAGCGTCTGAAGACATCCTGCACTTCAGTCTTGTAGAGGATTATATGCACCCAAATGTATCTAGAGTAATCATCAACAATGACAAAGCCATAGAGGCAAGCAGTAGCATTGAGAGTACAGTAGTGAGTGGGACCAAATAAGCCAATGTGTAGCAGCTCGAAAGGTTGAGATGTAGTCATGATTGTCTTCGAGGGATGCTTGGCCCTGGTCATCTTTACAGCCTCGCAGGCACCACATAGATGATCCTTCTTGAACTTGATGCCTTCGATGCCCACGACATGCTTCTCCTTCGCGAGAGTGTGCAAGTTCCTCATGCCAGCATGCCCTAGCCTTCGATGCCAAAGCCAGCATTCTGAAGCTTTTGCTAGAAGACATATGGCCATCTGCGGTCCTGCTGAGAAATCTACCATGTACGGATCATCTTTTCAATACCCTTCAAAGACTAGAGACTTGTCAGATTCCATCAGTACAAGGCAGCGATATTTTCCAAATAGCACAATCATGTTTAAGTCACAAAGCATTGAGACAGACATTAAGTTGAAACCAAGGGATTCAACAAGCATCACTTTATTCGTGTGTTGATCCCTTGATATTGCAACTCTACCTAGACCCAATACCTTGCTTTTACCAGTGTCAGCAAATGTGATGTTACTCTTGTCTGATGGACGTAGTGTTGAATCCATCAGAAGACTTCGATCGCCAGTCATGTGATTAGTGCATCCACTGTCCATAATCCATTCTGAAGCCCGAGGTGTCGTAGCCTTGGCACCACGTGCTATGAAGCAGTAGGTGGATAGGCTTCACCAAGCGAGCTGTGAAGCAGAAACATTTGACGAACAAGTGGAACATAGAAGTCCAGGTCTTGGTTATGATAGATTGGATGAGTGTCAAGGAAATCCGGAGCGAAATACATAGTAAGACCATTTGGGCATTTTATCTTGCGCCCTACTAGATTTTTAAGGTCTCCAGCATTAGCTTTGGATGCCTTTGATTCCAGCTAGAGACCTTTTCCTGCAAAAGAGAGTTAGGTTTTCTTAACCACCCACATTTTCAGGGGTGGCTTAGAAGCAATGAGTCTAAGTGCAGCATCTGAGAACTTCGGCTTCAGAGCCCTAGTAAATAGCCTTGCAGGGGGTGAATAATACTCATATGAATAAGCAGAAAAGTTCTTAGTTCTATGAACATAGCGGTTTGATGAAACACGCTCATATTCATGGGTCCGAGTATGATTTCCCTGCAAAACATTGGCGTTAGGGTGACTCAGATGAGTCCTTGGTCTATATGAAGCTTTTGGACCATATGAAGCCTTTGGTATGGGGTTTGTTTTCTTCACAGGTGGTGTCATGATGATATTCACAGGAAGATTCTCAAGACAACTTTTGGGTACCCATATCTTCTTCATAGGTGGCCCATTCCTGCAGTTAGTACCAATATACATGGCAAACACTTTGTCATTCTGATTCTTAAACAATTTATAGTTTGCATCAAAAGATTCATCAATGATAATAGGGTTAGCACAAGTGAAGCCAGATAAGGTGAATGGATCTACTAAAGGTTCCTTTGCAGCAACCCAGGTGGTTTTGGGGTACTCCTCAGGCTTCCAGTACGACCCATCAACATTCATTTTTCTCTCGAACTCAACACCCTCTTTTCTAGGGTTTCGGTTCAGAATCTACTTTTTGAGGACATCACATAATGTTCGATGCCCTTTGAGACTTTTTTACATCCTTGTCTCAAGCAGTGTCTTCAACCTGGCATTCTCATCAGCAATAGTAGTGGTATCCTCAACAGAGGGGTTAGTTACCATATCAGTAGTTGAAGATATCTCAACAGTAGTAGCAGTAGAACATTCAGCAACAGAGGCAGCGTTATCATGCTCAATGCATTTTAGACATGGTGGTTCAAATCCTTCCTGAGCGGGACCGATCTGTTGAGCGCGGAGTGACTCGTTTTCCTTTTGAAGATCTTCATGATCCGATCTCAATTTCTTGAGTTCCTGCTTCCTTTGAAGATAATCATAGGAGAGCTTTTCATGAGAGGTTGAGAGCGTTTCATGTCGACCTTCAAGTTCCTGGTACTTAACATGAAGATTTTTTATGTCTTCAATTAAGGACCGAGTCTTAGTCATTTCCGCGTCCAACAGGTCATCGCTTTTGTCTAACAATTTTTGAATATGTTCCATAGCTTTCTGTTGTTCAGTTGCAATTTTAGCAAGTTTTTTGTAGCTAGGTTTGGATTCACCACCAGAGTCATCTTCACTTGATGTTTGAAAGTAAGCATCGCGTGAGTTTACCTTGGCACCATGTGCCATGAAGCAGTAGGTGGGAGCCGAGTCGTTCTCGTCATCAGCGTTGGTGACAGAGCCATTGTCTTCAGTGTTAAAGATGGACTTGGCGACGTAAACTGTAGCTAAAGCTAGACTTGCGACACCAGAGTCGGACTCCTCCTCAGACTCCACCACCGCCTCCTCAGAACCAGACTCCTCCTCTGAATCCATCTCCTTGCCAACAAAAGCACGTGCCTCGCCTGATGAGCTCTTCTTGTGTGATGAAGACTTGGAAGAAGATTTGGAAGAAAACTTTGAGGTTTTCTTCTTCTTCTTGTCATCAGAATCATATTCTTTGCTCTTCTTCTTTCTTCTTCTCATTGTCCCACTGTGAACGCTCAGAGATGTAGTGGACAGGTTTCTTGCACTTGTGACAGGTTCTTTTCTTGCTGTCATGGGTGGAAACTTCATCATTCCTTGAACTGGATCATGAAGACTTTCTGAAGCTTTTCTTCTTAGTGAATTTCTGGAACTTCTTCACAAGCATAGCAAGCTCCTTTCCAATGTCTTCAGGATCACCAGAACTGCAGTCAGATTCTTCTTCAGATGAGGAAGCGACAGCCTTTGCCTTCAAAGCGCGAGTTCGACCATAGTTGGGGCCATAGATATCTTGTTTCTCAGATAGCTGGTACTCATATGTGTTGAGCCTCTCAAGTATGTCTGACGGATCGAGTGTCTTGAAGTCAAGGCGTTCTTGTATTATCGGGGCTAAGGTGTCAAATGAGCTGTCAAGAGATCTCAGTAGTGTCTTCACTATTTCATGCTTCGTAATCTCAGTTGCGCCGAGTGCTTGGAGCTCATTTGTGATATCAGTGAGGCGATCAAATGTGAGCTGGACGTTCTCATTGTCATGACTCTTGAAGCGGTTGAAGAGGTTGCGGAGAGTACTAATCCATTGATCTCGCTGAGTTGAGACGCCTTCATTGACCTTGGAGAGCCAGTCCCAGACTAGCTTCGACGTTTCCACAGTGCTCACACGGCCATACTGCCCTTTGGTCAAATGACCACAGATGATGTTCTTGGCTGTAGAGTCCAGTTGAATGAACTTCTTGACATCAGCAGGGGTGACACCTTCACCAGTCTTGGGAACGCCATTCTTGACGACATACCACAGATCGACATCAATGGCTTCAAGATGCATGCGCATCCTATTCTTCTAGTAGGGATACTCAGTGCCATCGAAGATGGGGCACACAGCGGAGACTTTGATTATCCCTACAGTCGACATAGCTAAAACTCCAGGTGGTTAAACCGAATCACACAGAACAAGGGAGTACCTTGCTCTGATACCAATTGAAAGGGCTAGTTATCGACTAGAGGGGGGGTGAATAGGTGATTTTTATGGAAGTCTTCAAAACATGGGAGTTTCGAAGACAAATAATAGAAATGACACTATTCATATGCAGCGGAAGGTAGACTAAACTAGACAAGCCATAGTCAAGTATTCAATAAAGTGAAAGCACGAAGACTATTAACAACTAGGTAGTAAAGATCAGGAAGGAAGATAGTATGAAGCCAATCAGCAAAAGTAGTCGCATAGTGAAGTCAAACAGATAATGCAAGCAGGCAATGACTTCACGAAGACAAACTGTAAGTAAAGAGAAGTGAGAGATAGAACTAGTAGCTTCAGGAGGACAGGGGTTTGTTCGACCAGTTCTAGTTGCTGTGACAATTGTACGTCTGGTTAGGGAGGCTGAGATTTAACTCAGAAGACCGCGTCTTCACCTTATTCCCCTTGAGCTAAGGACTCTCAGTCCCCGCCCAATCACTCTGGTAAGTCTTCAAGGTAGACTCTCAAACCTTCATAGACTTCGTTCACCGGCAATCCACAATGACTCTTGGATGCTCAGAACGCGACGCCTAACCGGCTGGAGGATTCACAGTCCTCAAGTGAAATAAGTCTTCAGATCACGCGGACACAAAGACTTCTGTGATGCCAACCACTCTTTGGGCTCTAGGTGGTTTGGGCTTTGTCCTCGCAAGGATTCTCTCTCAAAAGCTTCGGAGGTGGGTTGCTCTCTAACGACAAAAGCCGTGTACTAACTCTGAGCAGCCACCAATTTATGGTGTAGGTGGTGGTCTATTTATATCCACTGGGCAACCCGACCTGATTTGTCCGAAATGACCCTGGGTCACTAAGGAACTGACACGTGTTCCAACGGTCAGATTTCAAACACACATGGCAGCTTGACTTGGGCTACAAGTAAAGCTGACTCATCCGACTCTGGATAAGATTTGCTCTGATTGTCTTCGCTTGATGACATAGGATTTGGTTGAGCATCACTTCAGTCATTCTGACTTTGTTCACTTGGACTCCATTTAACAGTGCGATGATTCCTATGACTCAACAAAGAAGAAAAGAAACAACAAAACAGCTAAGTCTTCGCACTCCATAGTCTTCATGTGATGTCTTCTCATGTCATAGTCTTCAAGGTGAATAGCTTCACAGACCACCATTGTCTTCAATGTCTTCACACATTTTTAGGGGTCATGTCCGGTAGGTAAACCGAATCAATGAGGGACTACTACCTGTGTTATTCTGTAATTTTCACAAACACATTAGTCCCTCAACCAAGTTTGTCGTCAATACTTCAAAACCAACTAGGGGTGGCACTAGATGCACTTACAGAAATGCAGCTAGCCAGAAAGTGGTCAAACCTATGACAACGAGAACATCATTGCTTGCACTATGCTTCTTTCACTTGTGAAACACCCAACCATCATGCTCCTCGGTGTTGGGGGCGTAGAACTTGACTACCTTCCCGCAGTAAGCGCAAGGGATCAATGGCACCACCGCAGAACGGCCGTGCATAGCTGACCTAATCGAGCTGGAGGAGGACATGGTGGAAGAAAGAAAGACGGCGATTAGCAAGCTGGATAGCGACGGTGCCGGCGGCCAGCTATTTGGAAACTTGAGTTCCAGCCAGATAGGGTGACGACAGAGAGGGCGACCAGACAAGGGTGAGGCGCGGCACGGTCCGGCCCAAACCATGCTAAATTGCTAGGCTAGGTGTGGTGTGGTGCGGTGTGGGCTAGACCAGGCGCAGGCCTACCTGAACCATTTTTCTCACAAAATGAACAGAATATATCAACACCAAAAGAAAAACCGCCTACGTGGCAATGCCTAGTCAGAACTCGTTTGGGGAAAATTTGAATGAGTGCAAAATGCAGAAGGAATCTTCAAATTGTGGGTACAAATGTGACCGTTTCTCCTTTTATGGGTAATTTCAATCACTACCGCCAATTTTAGAGGTAAAAAAATTGAAATTAACCCTTATTGAAATGATGTTATCTTTTTTCGACAAAGGGTGAATTTTATTGGCTCAAATGAAGCATCAAGAGGATACAAAACAATGAGCGCACACCCGGCCTCTGCATAATTAGGATGCACACAGCCAACCCAACACACACACACGCAATTTGAATTACCCGTAAAAAAACATACAATGTGAAGTCGTAGTCTACTTCGATCCTGGAAAAGAAGAAAGGAACTTTTTTTTTTCTTTGCGAGGAAGAAGAAAGGAACCTAAGGATCTCCGCAATCAAACGGCTCTATCATGCCGTTTGCAGACCCGACAAACTCCCCGGTACTGATTCCACGAAGCTAGTACACGAAAGAGCTAGCTAAAGCACCCCGACCAGCAAGAAGATCGATCGGTCATTTCCCTTGTTAACAAGTTATGCAGACGCAAACTCACAAGCAAATAAGCGGTTGACACATGCACAAGCGGTAAGTATCACGCAAATAATCCACTCGCGGTTCTAGCTAAGCTAACGTATTTGCCGCATTTGGATGCAAAGAGCCAGCAAGCGGTCGACAGCGCGGGCGTGCCCCCACGAACAAAAAGCCATGCACATCTAATAATTGCATACATATTTCTCAAAAAAAAATAAAGAACTGCATACATAATCGCTCACGTCCGCAGCTGCGTCGTGGTGCAAAACTTGCTTGGCTCTTCACGTCTCGTCGGCGGGATAGAGATGGCGGTGGAACGGGCGAGTCCCCCAATCCCGCGTGAGTACCGTGCAGAGTTCGTTTCTGCATTTAGAAAACCTGCACGCATCAGGGCACACTAAGCAGGGTTGGAGAAAAGGGTGTGTATCTGATCTCCAACTTTGTGAAAAAGCTTTGTAACTCCTTTTTAGGTGGTGAAAGAAGAAAGTTGTGACATATGATTTTGTATAATGACAGATACATGTTGTCCGGATTTCATTGAGCAACGGTCGCTCATACCTAAAATGCAGCGTCTCGGCCTAATATGGGCCAGTTTGGTCGCTGAGCTATACACATGTTATTGTAACATGGAAAATATGATCCATCTTTTGTTTTTGCTGTGTCTTCTTTTATTTATTGTAGGAGAAGTAAGGTGATTTTAGCATAGAAGATGTGCGTGCTAGCATCTTCAACAGTACAAACCACATCATCGGGAAGGAGAGAATATTAGGGAAAGTGTGTGAATAGTTGTTTCTTGAGGGGAGGGGGTGTACAAGTTTTTTTAGCATCAGTACAGACACAAGCACTTATATACACGCGCATACACTCACCCCTATGAACGCACACACGCACATCCTATCCCTATGAGCACCTCTGAGAGAATGAGCCGACATATCATCTTGAGATTTATGAAGCCACCGTAGACGCCTCGTCGTTGACAGAAACGTCTCCTCCCACTGAAAACGCATCGCCGAAAATTCTGAAATAAATAATATTAAAAATATAGAAATATAAAAATCTTCTTTTAAACAAGAAGGATAACTCTTGGTCTCTGTATCTTAGGATGCACACACACATTTAATTATGAGATTAATTATTAGTCTGAGTCTCAACCTCTAGTACATAGTAACAAAAAGGAAAAATAAACAAGCTACAACGGGCAGAAATACAACTAATAGCTACACTCTCAAAAAAAGTGACTAATGGCTACACTCACTAGTAGAAAAAAGGGATTTTTTACATCTGTGCCCCTGGTTCCTTAGCTCTACTCATTCATCCCTGCGCTATTAACTTTTGCTCAATTTTCCCTACTCCCTTGCTAGAAACCCTCATAACTGGGCACAACGGACGTTGTCGTCGGGTCAAAGGCTTGACCGTTAACTCTAACTAGTGGGGCCATGCTGGACTGTGTCATCCGTTCGACCTGACAAGTGGGGCCGCGTTGGGTGGTGTCGGTGTTCGACCGTTGGGCTGTGGTTTCGTTGGACCGTCCCTTGCATTAAACGTCTGCGCGCGCCGCTAGAACAGAAGCCTGCTATGCATGCACCCAGCAAACCCTGCCTGCATGCGTCGATCGAGCCTGCATGCGCCGATGCCACGATCCCACGATGCGCCGACCGAGCCTGCATGCGTCGATGCGTCTGCCACGATGCACTGACCGAGCACCTTTCTTGCACGCCAGCCGCCACAGATGCAGCGACGGTCACTGCCGCTGGTTCCTCTCTTCTAGCTAGGTGGCTAAATATTTGTGGCTTGTGTAAAAAAGGAGCCACTCCCTTGCTTAGTTGTACTCATGCATCCCTACTAACAAAGCTTGCTTGCATGCACTAGGTGGTTACTAACAAGGGAACCCTACTAACAAGCCGAGCTCTCTAAGAAAATAATCAACAAATATGTAGTCCCAATATGTAGATAGGGCCAACAAGCCCATAGCACGATCACATAGCTCAAACTAGGAAGAACTTAATAATAGAATAGATAGAAAACTTAATAATAGAATTTAAGGAAAGGGCCAACAAGCCCATAGCAACTCCAACATAGTTCAATTACAACTTAACATAACATAGACTAAAAAAAGATAGAGGGCTTAGAACCCTAGCCGCCGCCTTCTCCACCTCATTCCTCCTCCGGGCGCCCTTTTCACTGCTCCTCCAGGGCGTTATCGATGGGGTACGGAAGAGTGTGCATGCGCGTTGTGGTGGGAAAGATGTTGTTGTACTCCGTAAACCTGTTGTGGGTGGTGAAAGCGATCAACTCGGAGCCACACCAAAACGCCCGGCCGAGGAGGTAGAAGACGTCGAATGTGTTGGTGAAGTGGGCAAGGAGAGCAACCATCACCCGGTTTTGGATGACCTCCTCGACGTGGAACATCGTTGGAGATCCCCTCGGGAGGTGGTGGTAGCCGAACGCGAGGAAGAACTCGGTGAAGTTCCTTGCGGTCCTCAGCCTTGACACGTAGTGTGCGATCAACGTACACTCCAGTAGGGTAGAGCCTCTCCGGCACGATGAGTGGGAAGCGGTAGGTTGGTCCGGTGTACTGCATGGCTGAGGGATGTGCAGAAGACGAAGAAGGGGTCGAAGAGCAAGAAGGGCAGATGGATGAGGGATGGCAGAGACAGAGGGTGGCTTAAATAGTCGTAGTGCTACGTGTTATTTGGCCGTCGCAATAACAGGGTCAAATGTGAAGTTAGTAGCCTGTTTTCAAACCCACCGCAACATCAGGAGTGTAGACGCGTGGGAAACGGTGGTTTGAAAAGCAGAAGAAAAAGAAGTTAATTGCACGCGTGGGAATCCGTGGTCAAACCCTATATTATATGGAAAAAAGACAATTTTTGAAGAGCTTGTGGCCATTTTGCATGATAAAAATAAATTTGGCCCATAAAAATTTGGTCATTTTGCATGATAAAAAGAGATAGAGGGCTTGTGGCCATTATACAGATGCAAAATGACCCATTTTTTAATAGTTTGTGGCCATTTTGCATGATAAAAATAAATTCAGCCCTTATAAATTTGGTCATTTTACATTTGTATAGAACAAAAAGAACTAAATTTTCTATGCAATGTCAATTGTTGTGTAATTTCAAATGATGCAAAAAAACAGAGCCAACACGTTCACAAAAAACAGAGCCAGCACGTTCACAAAAAAACGACATGATTCGACGGCCCAACTAGAGCTTGGTTTCCTTTTGGGCCCAACACCACCATTTTTTTTGCGGAGTCAGTGGTGGGCGAGCAGCCGAGCACAACCAACAAGATTGCCTCTCGTGGATCACCCCACGATCCAACGATGCGGAGCCGTTCTTGTGATCCAATGACCCGGAGCCTGCATGCAGCCTGGCCACCAAATTCCTTCTAGAAGACCACATCCGAGGGTTGTCGCTTGGCGCCAGGGTATGATCGGACGGCTGACGTTGGGAGCTAGGGTTAGGCGAAACCCCGCGGGGTTTGGAGGGGTTTTGAGCTGGTCAAGGGGTTACGAAAGCTTTGACTAAGCATAACTAATTAAAAAAAATCGAAAAAATATGAAACCTTCGCCGTTCATTGTTTTATAAGACACACTAATGAGGAAAAATACTAAACTTGGTCTATGGTCATTTTCATGAAAAAACCCTAGCTGGCACGATTGAGGTCAAATGAGCACCATTAATTTTAAAAAATTCAAAAAAATATGAAACCTGCGCACAATGTTGTTTTATGTGACATGTCACCAACCAAAAATCATAAACTTGGTCTATGGTCATTTTCATGAGAAAGCCTTCAGACATATGAGCTATCACCTACAAGATTTCATAGAGTTCAAGGAGATGAGGTAGGGTTACCTTCTATTTTTGAAAAATATAAAAAATCAAAAAAATCACCAAAGCTTTATTTCAAAGTGAATAAGAAGGATTTGAACTTAGTTTTACATTTTCATATTTTAAACGTGTTTTTAATAGTTTTATATTAAAGCATATTTTTCAAAAGAAAATGTAAAAATATGAAGATTAATTCAAAAAATAGTGAGACTTCGAATCTACACTATATAGATTGAATAGGTGTTAATACAAAATATTTGGCTCATTTAGAGTAGGTCCAAAAAAACTTGATTATAAATGGGTTGTTTACCCTAGCCTGGGAGCTCATTTGGAGCATATTTCTCAAATTCAAATTTTTGTGACCTCCTCTAAATCACCTCAAATTTTGCACACATGATCTCCTACACAAACATAGATAGTTTGCCAAGGTTTTATTTTTTTGCATTTTCTTGAATTTACATAAACATACATAGATAATTTGCTGGTGGGAAAAAGTATGCATTTGATTTGATTAATAAACATGAGACCAATAACATGTGTGATTAGTGAAGCAACACTAAAACAACATGTGTGATCAGTGAAGCAACATTAAAGTGATCAGTGAAGCAACACTGAAACAACATGTCTGATCATTGAAGCAACACTTAAACAACATGTTTGATCATTGCAGCACCTAAACTCTAGTTCACAACATCTAAACAGAACTAACCATACACCACATGAAAATATAAGGACAGACAAATATAGATAGAATAATACGTTACTAGCATCACCATAGATTAAGTTCACACCATAAACTGCCACATTAAGTTTACCATAAGTAACCGGACCCGAAGTACCCAAAAGATTAAGATTCAGTTCACATCATCACACCATCACAGCATCGTCACATCACTTCACGCTGGAGTCAGGGCCTTCGCGAGTGCAACATGCTGCCCCTGAACTTGTAGTCCTCCCCGTGGATCGCTACATCCTTTGCATGAGACAGAAGGTGATCAAAGCAGCCATCCTTGGGCTTTGGCTTGGTGGTTGCAGTAGGGGCAGTGCCACTTCTTGAACTTGCGATTGTAGAAGGAAGCAACTCCCTTGGCCTTGATCTTCTGCACCTCCTTGGCTGTGAAGGACGCGACGTTTCCCTTGTACACATCATCTCCAGAATCATACTGCACACATGAATGAATTGCATTAATACATTATAGATTCATATACACCATGTTAAAGGAACTAAATGTACAAGGGATAGGCTTACCTCATATTCAGAGTTGTCACTAAACGCCTCCTCGTACAGGTCGTAGTCGGCCAACTTTCTCTTCCCCCCCCCCCAACCATCATCCTCCTGAATATACAATTACATCACTAGTAGCCAATTAAAAATTTAGATATGCACACATGACACATTGATCATAGGGCTAATATACCCCCAATATCAGAAATATTTTAGAAGTGGGGTTTTCTTATTTTTGTGCCCCTTAGCTCTATGCATTCAAAAACCACATCCATCACTAGTATATCAATGTATTAGATTTGTACACACATTGATCAAAAACCCCAATATGACATTCAAATAACACATTGATCATTCGTCATGCACACACATTGAAGAATAGAGCTAATATAATCACATATTGTGGGCAAATTTATATACTAATGAATCAAAAACCCCAATATGACAAATTTACACACATTGAATCAAATTTATAACTTCTTAATCAATGGATTCCATTTGGGCATATGACATTCAAAACTCCAATCTGAGTAGCATTCAAAAACAAATCTAATAGGGACCCAATCTAAGGCAACGAATCTGAGTAGCATTAAAAAAAACAATCTGTGAGCACTAAAAACAAATCTAATAAGCATCATAGCATTAAAAAACCAAATCTGTTCACAACATCTAGCATTTTTGCAACGAATTTATCCAAATCTAAAAACCTCAATCATTGTAGCACCTAAAATCATAGTTCACAACATAGCATTTTTGCAACGAATTTCTCCAACAAACCTTTGTCGAAAACCCCCCGTCCCCCAACCCATACCCTACAGAAAACCCCGGCCCATCCGTCAAACCAACTACTCTAACCATCTGAACTACCGTATGAATCACGATCTAACCAATGCAACTAGGGAGAAATTAACTCTACAAGCTAAGCAAGTGCAAATACCTGCTCCTCCACGGCAGGCGGCGCAACGGGGGCATCTGGATTAACTGCGCCGCTCGACGCCTTCACCTTCTGCAGTGATGAGGCGGAGCCCGCCACATCCGCAGCGGTTGCGAGTTTCCCTGCACCGCCGTGGATGCCGCCGACATCCACGGTCACCGCACCTGGACCCTGCAGCTCCACCACATCTTCGGCCGATGCGCCGGCGTCACCACGAGTGTCGGCCATCTTACAGATGGAGGGGATAAAGGTGAGGAAGAGGATACGGTGGGGGAGAGCGAGATGGTGCGGTGGAGGCAGTGGAGGAGAGCGAGATGACGCCGGTGGGGGAGAGGAAGACGATGCGGCAGGGAGGGGATTTGGGGGAAATGGTAGGGGTGATGGAGGTGGTTGCCCTCTTTATATGATGGGACGTTTCGGGCATGTCCATGGACATGTGCTACCCCATGACCGCGGTCTCGCATGCGCCCACGTATACGCGGCCGCATTTGTCAGTCAACAGTCAAAGGCATTGACCCGACGACAACGTCCATTATAACCTGTACTGAGGGTTTCGGGCAAGGGAGTGGGGAAAAGTGAGCAAAAGTTAGCAGAGTTGGGATGAATGAGTAGAGCTAAGGAACCAGGGGCACAGAAATAAAAATCCCTAGAAAAAAAGTCTTTGGTTCAGGCCGGGCCAGCCCATTAGTCCCGGTTCAGTCAAGAACCGGGACCCATGGCGGCATAGGTCCCGGTTCGTGAGGCCAGTGGGCCGGCCGGGCCATCGTGGGGCATTGGTCCCGGTTCGTCTGACCCTTTTGGTCCCGGTTCCAGGCACGAACCGGGACCAATGTGCCTCGCTCCTGGCCCACCATCATTGGTCCCGGTTGGTGGCATGAACCGGGACAAAAGGGTGTCCTTTAGTCCCGGTTCCAGCCACGAACCGGGACCAATGTGTTACCTATTTATACCCCCTCGCTCGCGAGAAGAGCACTCCACTGCTCTATTTTTCTGGTCGGCCGTTGGAGAGCTTTGTGGTGCTCTAGCGCACCTCCTATGCACATGAGGTGTTCGATGAAATGCCCGAGCCACAATTAAGCTTTCTCCTCTCGAAGCTCCTTGTCCAAGCTCCATTTTTCTCGAGATTTGTCTAGGTTTGGCGGTCCGTCCTGTCCCGTCCCCGTCCTCACCGCCATTGATTGCCCGCGCTGATCTCGTCACCTGCACCACCGTGGTGAGCCTCTTGATCTTATCTTCTTTCTAAAATAAAAAAGTTCTTACTTGTATGATTTAGATAGATACTTGTGTAGTTTTCTTACTTATTATTGTTTGTTATTATATAGTGTGATGGTTTTTGTATCCGCCTCCGTCGGCCCTCGTCCTGTCTATGATTCAGATGTGGTATATATATTTTATTTTATAACTATTAGTTTCATTTAGTGTTTATGACAATTATGCCGAGCAACGTGACATAGATTTCTTTTTATCTAGGAGGTATGTGAACCGGAAATTCCAACCGACCCTATTGTCGAGAGGTTAAATTTAGTTGAAGAAGAAAACAATTACTTGAAGGAAAAATTGAAAAAAATGAGGAGGAGAAGATGATATTGGAGTTGCATGTTGCGGATGTCATCGATGATCACAAGATCAAGATGGATGCAATGCGCTTGAAGATTAGAAAGATTAGAAAATATGCCATTCATACTGAGGCTTGGTATCATTATGCCGTTGGATCAATTGTTACCTTGGTTGCGGTTATGATCGCATTTGTTGTTGCATTGAAATGTTTTACATAGTTTCAATGTATGGTTTAATTAGATGTTGTGGAGAGCGAACTATGTACGTACTTTGGGTTTAATGTGATGATGAACTTCTATTAATTTGGCCACTTATCTATTCATGATGTACGCAGAGATAAACCGACAATGGATGTACGGTAAAGACGCACCTCCAAGTACATTAAGGGAGTGAATAATTTTCTCGCAGTGGCTGAGGCAAACAAGCAAAATGTTTTTATGTGTTGTCCATGCCCTATATGTGGGAATACGAGGTCTTACTCTGACTCAAAAACCCTTCACACCCACCTTCTTTATAAGGGTTTCATGCCACACTATAATGTTTGGACCAAGCACGGAGAAAGAGGGGTTATGATGGAAGACAACGAAGAAGAAGAAGATGATGACAACTATGTGCCCCATGAATATGGTGATGCTGCAATGGAGGAAGCTGAAGATGCTGCAATGGGGGAAGCTGAAGATCAAGAGGAACCAAATGATGTGCCCGATGATGATCTTCGTCGGGTAATTGTTGATGCAAAGAGATAGTGCGAAAGTGAAAAGGAGAAGCTGAAGTTCAATCGCATGTTCGAGGATCAGAAAAAAGGGTTGTACCCCAATTGCGAAGATGGCAACATAAAGCTCGGTACAGTACTGGAATTGCTGTAGTGGAAGGCAGAGAATGGTGTGCCTGACAAAGGATTTGAGAAGCTACTGAAAATATTGAAGAAGAAGCTTCCAAAGGATAACGAATTGCCCGACAGTACGTACGCAACAAATAAGGTCATATGCCCTCTAGGATTGGAGGTGCAGAAGATACATGCATGCCTTAATGACTGCATCCTCTACCGCGGTGCGTACAAGTATTTGAACTCATGCCCGGTATGCGGTGCATTACGGTATAAGATCAGACGAGATGACCCTGGTGATGTTGACGGCGAGCACCCCAGGAAGAGGGTTCCTGCCAAGGTGATGCGGTATGCTCCTATAATACCATGGTTGAAACTCTTGTTCAGAAACAAAGATCATGCCAAGTTAATGCGATGGCACAGAGAGGACCGTAGAAACACGTGAAGTTGAGAGCACCCGCTGACGGGTCGCAGTGGAGGAAAATCGAGAGAAAGTACTGGGAGGAGTTTGCAGGTGACGCAAGGAACGTATGGTTTGGTTTAAGCGCGGATGGCATTAATCCTTTTGGGGAGCAGAGCAGCAATCACAGCACCTGGCCCGTGACTCTATGTATCTATAACCTTCCTCCTTGGCTGTGCATGAAGCGTAAGTTCATTATGATGCCAGTTCTCATCCAAGGCCCTAAGCAACCCAGCAACGACATTGATGTGTATCTAAGGCCATTAGTTGAAAAACTTTTACAACTGTGGATTGGAAACGGTGTACGTGTGTGGGATGAGCACAAACAGGAGGAATTTGACCTGCATGCGTTGTTGTTTGTAACCATCAATGATTGGCCTGCTCTCAGTAACCTTTCAAGACAGACAAACAAGGGATACCACGCATGCACGCACTATTTAGATGACACCGGAAGTATATACCTGGACAAATGCAGGAAGAATCTGTACCTGGGGCATCGTCGATTTCTTCCGACCAACCATCAATGTCGAAAGAAAGGCAAGCATTTCAAAGGCGAGGCAGATCACCGAAAGAAGCCCACCATGTGTACCGGTGATCACGTACTTGCTATGGTGAATGATTTAAAATTAATCTTCAGAAAGGGTCCCGACGGACTATCTGTTCTGAATGATGCTGAGGAACACACACCCATGTGGAAGAAGAAACCTATATTTCGGGACCTACCCTACTGGAAAGACCTAGAGGTCTGCTCTTCAATCGACATGATGCACGTGATGAAGAACCTTTGCGTGAACCTGCTAGGCTTCTTGGGCGTGTATGGGAAGACAAAAGATACACCGGAGGCACATGAGGACCTGCAACATTTGCACGAAAAAGATGGCATGCCTCCAAAGTAGTATGAAGGTCCTGCCAGCTACGCTCTTACCAAAGAAGAGAAGGAAATCTTCTTTGAATGTCTGCTTAGTATAAAGGTCCCGTCTGGCTACTCGTCGAATATAAAGGGAATAATAAATATGGCAGAGAAAAAGTTCCAGAACCTAAAGTCTCATGACAGCCACGTGATTATGACGCAACTGCTTTCGGTTGCATTGAGGGGGCTTCTACCGGAAAACGTTCGATTAGTCGTTGTGAAGCTATGTTCATTCCTCAATGCAATCTCTCAGAAGGTGATCGATTCAGAAATCCTACCAAGGTTAAGGAGTGATGTGGCTCAATGTCTTGTTAGTTTCGAGCTGGTGTTCCCACCATCCTTCTTCAATATCATGACGCATGTCCTAGTTCATCTAGTCGACGAGATTGTCATTCTGGGCCCTGTATTTCTACACAATATGTTCCCCTTTGATAGGTTCATGGGAGTCCTAAAGAAATATGTCCGTAACCGCGCTAGGCCAGAAGGAAGCATCTCCATGGGCCATCAAACAGAGGATGTCATTGGGTTTTGTGTTGACTTCATTCCTGACCTTAAGAAGATAGGTCTCCCTCAATCACGGTATGAGGGGAGACTGAGTGGGAAAGGCACGCTAGGAGGGGACTCAATAATAAGTAGGGACGGGCATTCTTGGTCTCAAGAACACTACACAGTTCTACAGAATTCTACCTTGGTGACCCCGTATGTCGATAAACACAAGAACATTCTACGCTCCAAACACCCGGACCAGTGTGACGACTGGATTACATGTGAACACATCAGGACTTCCGGCAGTTGGTCGCAAACACGTCTCAGGGGTGACAACACTGTTTCTGATGAGCTGTACTCGTTGGCCAGGGAACCATCTTCGACTGTAATGACTTACAAAGGGTACAAGATAAATGGAAGTACATTTTACACGATCGCCCAAGATCAAAAGAGCACCAACCAAAACAATGGTGTACGCTTTGATGCATCAACTAAGAGGGGAAAGGACACATATTATGGTTACATAGTGGACATATGGGAACTTGACTATGGACATGATTTTAAGATCCCTTTGTTTCGGTGCAAATGGGTCAATCTATCAGAAGGCGGGGTACAGGTAGACCCACAGTATAGAATTAAAACAGTGGATATGAACAATCTTGGGTACACAGACGAACCATTCGTCCTAGCCAATGATGTGGCGCGGGTTTTCTATGTGAAGGACATGTCTACCAAATCAAGAAAAAGAAAAGATAAGGAAGCGAATACATCATACAATGAGCCAAAGCGCCACATAGTTCTTTCAGGAAAAAGAGACATCGTGGGATTGGAGGGCAAGACATACATGTCTGAAGATTATGAAAAGTTTCATGAAATTCCTCCCTTCAAAGTCAAGGTTGACCCAAGCACCCTGTTAAACGATGATTTTTTTTGAGGAAATGCCATTCGGCGCACTTTATTTCATCACATGACTGTCACATCGTTAATAAAGTCTGGAAGTAAAATAGTAGGGGGATCATCGTCCCAGTACATTGCTACTTTTGATTCATACGTTAACTTAGCTAAATTGTGTGCCGCTTTGTTTGCATTCCGAGGACAATGACTAAAAGATACCAGACCAATTCTGAAAGCTTTCTGAAAAATATCCACTAAAATAGCAGTATACAGTGTCCATATTTCAACAACCCCAGTGCATGCTTGGATTACCTCAAGTGAATCAGTTTCAACAATTACTTTGCTGCAACCAAGGCATTCAACAAGATCAAGTCCCTTCTGAACTGTTGTTGCCTCTGCTGTTGCCATGCTCAACAAGTTGTTTAACACGAAGGAGGAACCAGCCACAACTTGCCCCTAATGATCGCGCAGTATTGCCGAGGCTGCACCTGACCCATCAGGGTAATAGGAAGCATCAACGTTTAACTTGTAAAAAGACACTGAAGGTCTAGTCCACTTTGCATCAACAACTACTGGATGTTGTGATGCTTTTGCATAGTTTGAGGTCAGCGCCTATATTGCAAATGTTGTATTCATGGCCGGGGCAACTTTCACTCCTTTTACAGCCTCTCTTCTCTGCCACCAAATGTACCACGCACCTACAGCAATAATTTCCTTCAAACCAATTTGACCAAATGCCAGATACCGATTACTTGGATCAGTCAAAATTTGTGCAAGATTTTCAGAGCCTGACTTATCAAGCCGCAACGTTGAAGTTATCATTTCAAATAAACCGAGTGATTTCCACACTTCCTTTGCACGTTTGCAAGTGAACATTAGATGTTGAATATCTTCCGCACCCCTCCGATAGATAGGACACTGACTTGTGGTTTTTATGTGGCGATTTGCAAGAACGGACAGCCCTGGAATTGTACCATAAAGTGCGCGCCACAAGATTTTTTTTACTTTACTAGGAATTTGCAATTTCCACACCACCTCCCAAACAGGGTTCAGACTTGATCCACTCTGATCATCCAGCCTGCATATCTTATCGCTAAATTGATGGTTCCATTCAGTATAATACGCAGGCTGAACTAAGAAAGCTCCATTTCTTGTCATCTGCCAAGCTACAAAATCATCAACTGTACTAGGTATAACAGGGATTTGCAAGATTCTTACTGAGTCGACCGGACTGAAAATATCCAAAATCAACTCCTCATCCGATCTGCCGGTGATAGGGTTGATAAGTTGATCAACATTACTTAGAACAATATTATTCCTTGGTGTTATGACTTTCCTCGATGGACTTGAGGGGATCCAATGATCCTCCCATATTTTAATGTTCTCCCCAGTGCCGACTCTCCAAATATGACCTCTTTTAAAAGTTTGTATCCCTACAACAATACTCTACCAAGTAAAGGAGGAACCCTTTTTTGGACCTGCTGGCAATAAATCTCCATTGGGAAAGTACTTAGCTTTCAGTACTCTCGCACACAAAGTATTGGGGTTTGTGATTAACCTCCATGCTTGTTTTGCTAACATTGCCAAATTGAAAGCATGGGGATCACGGAACCCCATACCCCCATTCTTCTTCGGGATACACATACGCCACCATGCAAACCAATGCATCGGTTTACCATTATCATCACCCCCCACCAAAATGCAACCATGGAATCAGTTATCTCTTTGCAAATTTTCTTCGGGATTTTAAACACCCCCATGGCAAAAATAGGAATGGATTGAATCACCGCTTTCAATAAAATTTCTTCCCCCCCCCCATAGATAAAATCTTCTCTTTCCACCCTTTAAGATGAGCAACCACTCTTTCAACCAGATGCAAAAAACAATCGGAATGATCAACTCCTACCATCGCTGGAAGACCCAAATATTTATCTGAGAGAGCCTTGCTCATAATATTAAGCTCCGAGCAAATTTCTGCCTTGGCATCTACCCCAATGTTTGGACTGAAGAGAATACTATAGTTAGCTTCACTCACCAACTGGCCGGAATTTGCACAGTAAACGATGAAGATTATCCATGGTTACGGTGCAATAAGCAAAGGACACAAGCGAAGAAAAAGTGAAGACTTTCTATTAAAAACTACTATGATGATGCCTTTGATCTAGAATATCACTGCAGTTACATGTGAAGAAATGAAATGCCTTTTGTAACAGATGAGTTTTCATATGAAACCCTGATACTTCGAAAGAGATTGACTATTTTGTACACGAAGTGCATCCAGTTTTTGCCGTAACCCTCTCAACTTTTTAGCACATGCTATGTGGGTGAAATGATGATACCATGCCAACTTTCAACCTTTTCAGAGTTCATTTGTAGTGCTTTTCAATTTCAAGGTCATTTAGCTCAAAAAAATCAGTAAATGCATGAAAAAATACCAAATGAAGTCAGAAAGGGTTGAAAATTGATGACGTGGCTTTGGATGGTGCATTTTCAACACACAAAAGTCTGGAGTTGAAATAAGTTCAAAAAATGAAACCCCTTTGTAACAAATGAGTTTTCGTCTGAAACCCTGATACTTCGAAAGAGATTGTTCATTTTGTACACGAAGTGCATCCAGTTTTTGCCGTAGTCCTCTCAACTTTTTAGCACATGCTATGTGGGTGAAATGATGATACCATGCCGACTTTCAACCTTTTCAGAGTTCATTTGTAGTGCTTTTCAATTTCAGGATCATTTAGGTCAAAGAATGAACTAAAAGCAAAAGGAATGAACTAATAGCAAAAAGAATGAACTAAAAATAATCAATTAAAATATTCTGTTATGATCAACTAAAACAAAACTATAATATTCTTCAATACCAAAAAGAATCAACTAAAAAGCTTTTATAAAACTCCAATAGCAAAAGGAATCAACTAAAAAGCTTTTATAAACCTCTAGTATTATTGAAATTAAAATTATATAAAATTTATGCAACTAAAATTATCAAAGTATTTTCTGTTCAAAACATTAAAAGCAAAAAGAATTTTCATAAAGATTTTTTTTGTTAGAAACTTTAATAGCAAAAAGAATTATCATAAAGAATTTTTTTGTTAGAAACTAAAATAATAAAATCTGTTTTTGAATATAATGATAAAACATAGTAATATTAAATAGCAAGAAAAAGAATCACTCAAAAATTTATTTTTATAATAAAGTTATTCAAAAACTAGTGATTCACACAAATTTCCTAAAATTCAAATTGGAAAACAAATGGCACTAACAGAAAGTTTATAATTTTTATTACCTAAAAGCAAAAAGAATCACTGAAAAACTAGTAAGTATTTTGCTGTAAGTAGAAAAAAATAAAAATAAAAAGCAAAAAAGAAAACAATAAAAAAAGTGCCACCTACTGGGCCACCACGGCCTGAATACGACTAGAAACCCAACCATGGGCCAGGATTCAGGCCCGCAGCAGGCCTAGTAGGCCGACAGGCACATAGTGACAGGTTAGGCCTGAAAGTCAGAAGTTGAGAGGAGCTCAAGAGGGTGTGCGCAGCAGCGCTTATAAACCACTCTCGAGCTCTCTCAACTAGCAAGGTGGGACTAAACTTTTGGCCGGGACGCGGGCAGCACAAGGCCTTTTGTCCCGGTTGGTGGCACTAAAGGGGTGCATTGGTACCAGTTCGTGGTACCAACCGGGACCAATGCCCCCCCCCTTTAGTCCTGGTTGGTGCCACCAACCGGGACCATAGGTCCCTGTTTCCCGCCCTTTGGGCTACTGAAAAGAGACCTTTGGTCCCGGTTGGTGGCACCAACCGGGACAAAAGGGGGGCTTTGGTCCCGGTTGGTGCCACGAACCAGGACCAATGCTATGGGTATATAAGAAAGCACTTAGCAGTTTCTCCAAAATCCATCACTTCTTCCCGCCCGACGCCCCTGCTCCTCCTCATCGCCGTCGCCGCCCGACGCCCCTGCTCCTCTGGTCCACCTCTCGCCGCCACCGCCGACGCCGTCAGGCTGCTCAACATCATCGCCGCCGCCGCTGACGTCCTCTGCCTCGACGACTGCGCTGCTCCCTGCGCCCCTGCCCGCCCCGGCGCTGCTCACCGTGCCCCGCCACCCCCTGTGAGCACCAGCCTGCTCCTGCGCCTTGCCCTGCCCCGCGCCCCTGTGCCTTGCCCTGCCCCGCCGGCGCCGGCGCCGCCGCCTCCGCCTTGCCCCTCCGCCCTTGCTTCCTTTTTTTGTTATATATACATATATATATATATATATGCTATTTTTAGATGTTTTTTAGATGTATATATATATATATATGAAAACTTGGTCTTTTTTCTATAGTTTATATATGAAAACTTGGTCAATTTTTTTCTGCAGTAGATGATGATGATATGATGATATATGAAAACTTGGTCAATTTGTTGTACTAGATGATGATGGTGATGATATATGATGATATATGAAAACTTTTTTAGATGTATATATATGATGATGATCCTGATAAAGCAGGTTCAGGCTGCTGCCGCCGTTCATGAGGACTCTAGTAAGGTGAAATCCGTCAATGATTGGGTCTAGGACCAATGCGGCGAATCCGCCGTGACGGATGCTAGTGGGGTGGTCCCTTCGATCAAAAGTGATCGGGCAGGAGGACCATGGGTTGAACTTTGGGGCGACCGGCTCCAACGCATAGACGTCCTTAAGAGCATGCTTCCGCTCCCTTTTGGGGATATGGGTTACGTATATCATGTTCACTGTCCGCACTTGCGGGGGGAAGCCCTTCTGTCCTTTGTTGTTCGGTGGCCGGGGCCCCTCCTCGTCCTCTCTATGCAGCCCCTTGTCTCTGGTTTCGGCACTTAACTTGCATGCCTGCTTGAACACCCAACAATCCATGTTGGTGTGGTTGGCTGGTTGTTCGGGGGTGCCGTGTATCTGGCACGAGCGATTGAGTATCCGGTCTAAACTGGATGGGCCTGGAGGGTTTCTTTTGAATGGATTCTTCCGCTGACCGGGTTTAGAGCCTCTGAATTCGGCATTAACTGCCTATCCTCAGTGTTGTCGCTGTTAATGCGGCGCTTGTGCTTGTTGCAACGTGACCTGCCATTGTTGTCCTTGATGTCCGAATTGCCAGGGCTCTTGGTTATGTTATTGCTACAAGCTAGCCAGCTGTCTTCTCCCATGCAAAAGCGGGTCATGAGTGTCGCGAGGGCTGCCATAGATTTTGGCTTTTCCTGTCCTAGGTGCCGGGCAAGCCATTCGTCTCGGATGTTGTGCCTGAAGGCTGCAAGGGCCTCGGCGTCCGGACAGTCGACTATTTGATTTTTCTTGGTTAGGAACCATGTCCATAATTATCTGGCCGATTCCTCTGGCTGCTGGATTATGTGGCTTAGGTCATCGGCGTCTGGTGGTCGCACATAGGTGCCCTGGAAGTTGTCAAGGAACGCGGATTCCAGGTCCTCCCAGCAACTAATTGATTATGCTGGCAGGCTATTAAGCCAATGTCGAGCTGGTCCTTTAAGCTTGAGCGGGAGGTATTTGATGGCGTGTAGATCATCACCACGGGCCATGTGGATATGAAGGAGATAATCCTTGATCCATACCGCGGGATCTGTTGTGCCATCGTATGATTCGATGTTTACGGGTTTAAAACCCTCGGGGATTTGATGATCCATTACTTCGTCTGTGAAGCATAGTGGGTGTGCGGCACCCCTATACTGGGCTATATCTCGACGCAGCTCGGATGAGCTTTGTCTTTTGTGTTCGGCCTGGCCGTATTTATCATATCCGGCGTGACGGTTATCGTCACGTGACGTGGGGCGCCCACGCGATCCGTAGATTGATCTTGTTTGCCTTGCCTTCTTCTCCAATATGTCTTGCAGGTCTATTGCGTCTCCCCACGCTCTGGTATTTTTTGAGCGGCGCCGGGGTGCAGCTTGGGTCGAGGGGCGGAAGGCCTCTCTATCGCGGCCACGGGGTGGCCAATCGGGCGCATCGTACGCTGGTGATGTAGGTTTAGTTGCTTCCTCCTCTAGTTGGGGTAGCAGCCTGCGCTTTGGGTAGCTCTTGGAGAGGCGTTCGAGTTTATACTCTTCGGCCGCCAGGACTTCAGTCCATCTGTCGGCTAGCAAGTCTTGGTCAGCTCTAAGATGCTGCTGTTTTTTCTTGAGGCTGCTTGCCGTGGCCATAAGCCTGCGTTTGAAACGCTCTTGTTTGACGGGATCCTCTGGCACGGCGAATTCGTCGTCGTCGAGGCTTGCCTCGTCTTCGGAGGGAGGCACATAATTGTCGTCCTCGACCTCCCTGTCCACAGCTCTCTCATGAGGGCTGGCTCCTTCGTCCTCCTGCGCTGAATCCAGCTGGAGGGGGTTGTGTTCGGCACTGTCCGGGGTGTTGTTGTCTCCGATGCCGGACTCGCCGTTTTTGCTTTGGCGGGATTTAGAGCGGCGCCGCTGACGTCGGCGCTTGGGTTGCTTCTTGGAGGGGTCGTCCTCTGTTTTTTCATCGCCATCCCCTGCTTTGGGGGTGTCCACCATGTAAATGTCATATGACGAGGTGGCTTTTCAGTGCCCTATAGGTGCTGGTTCTTGGTCGTCTCCTTCATCGGCGTCCATACCATCGATGTCTTCGGAGTCGAAGTCGAGCATGTCGGTTAAATCATCGACAGTGGCTACTAAGTGGGTGGTGGGTGGGTTTCGAATTTCTTCGCCGTCTGCATCCCAACCATGCTGATCATAGTCCGGCCAGGGCTCTCCTGACAAAGAGAGAGACTTTAGTGAATTCAGGATATCGCCAAAGGGCGAGTGCTGAAAGACGTCCGCGACGGTGAACTCCATGATCGGAGCCCAATCGGGTTCGATCGGAAGAGGTGCGGAAGATTTGGAGTTCGGAACGGAGTCCGGCACCCTGGAGTCATAGGCCTCGTAAAGGACTAGGCTGGTGTTCGGCTCTATCACCGTAGAGATTGCGGCTCCTAGGGCGGCGTCCAACCGTCCGTCCCCAACTGGCGTAGTCGGCTCCGAACTAATGGTCTGAGTGGGCACCTGAGCGACGCTCTGGGCGTTGTCCGGCGGCAGAGCTAAATCATGCCGATCGTGACAGTGCGGCGCGCTCGGCCGTGGCTCGAATCCGTCGAAGATCAAGTCCCCGCGGATGTCGGCCGTGTAGTTTAAACTTCCAAACCTGACCTGATGGCCAGGGGCGTAGCTTTCGATCTGCTCCGGATGGCCAAGCGAATTGGCCCGCAGTGCGAAGCCGCCAAATACGAAGATCTGTCGGGGAGAAAAGTCTCACCCTGGACCGCGTCGTGGTTGATGATCGAAGAAGCCATCGGGCCTAAAGGTGACGACACAGAGGAACTCTCAACGAAAGCACCAATGTCGGTGTCAAAACCGGCGGATCTCGGGTAGGGGGTCCCGAACTGTGCGTCTAGGCGGATGGTAACAGGAGACAAGGGACACGATGTTTTTACCCAGGTTCGGGCCCTCTCGATGGAGGTAAAACCCTAATCCTGCTTGATTAATATTGATGATATGGGTAGTACAAGAGTTGATCTACCACGATATCAGAGAGGCTAAACCCTATAAGCTAGCCTATGATATGATTGTTGTTCGTCCTACGGACTAAAAACTCTTTGGTTTATATAGACATCAGAGAGGGCTAGGGTTACACAGAGTCGGTTACAATGGGAGGAGATCTTCATATCATATCGCCAAGCTTGCCTTCCACGCCAAGGAAAGTCCTATCCGGACACGGGACGAAGTCTTCAATCTTGTATCTTCATAGTCCGGGAGTCCGGCCAAAGGTCATAGTCCGGCCATCCGGACACCCCCTAATCCAGGACTCCCTCAAGGACCACGACTTCATTGGCCAAGAACTGTTAACTATTAATTTTGACGAGTTTTTCCAGTTCTACAATCAAAAGGCCCTCGACAAATCACTTGTGGCTTGGTACTGTCTGTAAGTACCACTTTCTGTAATTAAGTCTCTCTATATATAGCTCAGCTCTTTCATTGCATGTATATATAATTATCCTCGGTATATTATGCAGATTGAAGATCGTAGAATGCAGAAAAGCACAAATCTATGACGTTGGGTTTATTAACCCAAATGCCATACATGAATGGACGGTTCAAAAGAATGTCACGGAAATAAAGGACAACTTGCTAAAATCGTTGCTCAAAAATCAAACAAAAGATAAAATACTCTTTCCTTACAACTTCAAGTGAGTGTTATTGTCTTGTGCATATTCGGTTACCCTTATTACTCGAGGTTATAGTCATGTAACTAATGCGTTGTGCATGCGTGCGTAGCTTCCACTTTATTATCCTAGTGATTAAGCTTGAGAAGGAAGAAGTAACCGTCTTAGACTCGAGATGAAAAGATCCCGAGGACTATGCAGACATGACTGGAATGCTCCAGAAGTAAGTTCAATTGATCATTATCGCACCATATCGGCAACTTTGTTCATTTCCTGATATCAAGTAATTATTTTCTTTGTCTAGCTGAGTTTGGAAAGAGTTCACCACAATTTCTACAGGACTGCCGACCGAGCTGACATTTAAACAACCGAAAGTAAGTACTACTACCTAGTTCCGCGCATCTCCCATTGATTGTAGCTAGTTTCATCAATACCGTTTAGCATGCTTGCTTATCAGTTTGATTGACCTATATTTCTCGTAAAGTGCTCGTGGTAGGAACAAGGAAATAATTTCTATGGATACTATGTTTGCGAGTTCATCTACAACGAGACGGCCAAGAATAAGCGGGGCTACTCTGAAAAACAATATCAAGTGCGTAAGCATAAATATTCACAATTGTATTTTATTACCATCATTTGTGTTGAGTTTCATTCCTACACATGTATTGACCCTCTTCTTCGATTTAGATCTGGCAGCTGCGGGATGAGCTCCTACCACATGATCTCATAAAAGCAATTCAAGAGAAATTAGCGGGATTCTTTCTTGACCACGTCATCAATAAAGCAGGAGAATACCATGTGGAACTTGACTTCAGATATTAAGGATTGTAATAGATCTTATATTGTATATATGTTGCTAGTAGCGTCGGATAGATATATGAAAACTTGTTGTTCGACTAATCTCTCGGAGAAGGAGAGGTCGATCACTTCTCTCTGTATATGTTCATGACAATCTTCTGTACTTAATGGTTTCCTTCATTTTTTTACTAGCTAGCGTGTCGAGTCCTCTATACGTATAGTACATAGCGTCGACCAAGCACGGAGATAAGAGAGGTCACTTCTCTCTATTAGCTAGCTAACACAATATATGAAACCCCTAATTAAATAACCCTCCAAAACCCC